>NC_009177.1:1911115-1953615 GCF_000149385.1 Cryptococcus deneoformans B-3501A
CTCTTTGATTCTTGCCCAATAATTCCTTCGTCAAAAGAATCAGCATAAAATTAACCCCCGCCATGGATTGAAGGGCCAGAAAAAGACACTTGTCTCTTCAACACTTCTTCCACAAGAGGCAATTCGCCCTCTTTTCTACTAATTTGCCTATCCACGGTCTTTGTTCTTGACTTTGTCCTAGAAAAGTTTTTCTCCATCGGTACCGGTCCTTCAAGGTATTCCCCGTATCCATCGGAGGCCCTCCTGTCTTCGATTGTATTATTCTCAACAACAGCAGCTTCTTCATCTTTGCCCCCGTCAACGCGCTCTTCTTGAGCTTCGACTTCGGTGATGCCATAACGGATATTTGCGGCTTCCCGCCAGCGTTCTCCGTAACGACACAGAATAAACAATGATCCGGCTGCCAGCCACTGAGCGGTTTTCAGCGATTTCCTTGGAGCCACAGAACAGATATTATGACTTACGCTAACGAAAGCGCACATTGTCATGGTCCAGCCCCAACCGATCGCGTTGGCTAGTGGAAGGACGAAAGCAGAGGCGGCCGCCGAAAAGATGTATCGAATACCTACGAGGGATCAGATGACGTCCATCTACAACATACAGGAGGTTCAGGCGATTTACAATTGTTTATAGCCACGACCTCAGCACTTCGCGACTGCATACAGTCTACCAAACTGTTCACACATATGAGCAGTCAACCCAGCCAATCACGTGATGGACCCACTAAGTATTGAGAGGCGTAAGGCAGAGCATTAAAGAGATGCCGTTGAGGAACACCATGATTAAAGGTGGAGCCATTCCTCCTTTGCTGTTATGCGCTTATTAGTCCTGGACTTGCAGTCAGAATCATAAGGACACACCCAAACTTCAGCAACCACCCGTATATCAAGACCGATATTGGCATCAGAATCAGAGTGCCCCAGAAGCTAGCCTTCAGTCTGTCCTCTGGCCTTCTGTATCCTCGTTTTCCCATGTACTTCTTCACAATGCGGTCGGCATATGCTGCAAAGCCATAAATAATCATGTAGATGATTAAGATTGTGATACTTACGTCCGGCAATCCTACTCGAGATGATGTTACCTGCACCATTCACGAGGAATAAGCAACCTGCAATAGCAGTGTTGTGGATGTTATATCTATCTTTCTACAGAGGAGTAAGAACAAGCATGAGAAGATTTAGAGGATATTCTTACGAAAACAGCAGAGAGTGGAACAATGACACAGTAGGTATCAAGCATTACGCAACTTGAGATAAAACACTATCCTTTTGTTCAGCTTCCGTTCTACTGGAAAGGAGAAAAGGATCAACTCACAGCCATCGCTATGTTTGGCCATCTCAACAGCATCACTGACCTGAAAGGATTCACCCAATACATCACAAACTTCTTCCCTCTCTCCTTTTTCAGACGCTCGTGCACGGTAGGCGGGTGGAATGTCTCAGGCAGAAAGAAAAAGGTGAGGACAACCGATAACGCACCACACCCAGCCAGAAAGTATTGGGCACTACGCCAAGTTTGTGAAGTATACTCGGTAAAGATCCCGCCTAGTATTGGACTCAAGGCAGGCCCGATAAGGACACTAGTGGTGATAATGTAAGCCGATGATCTAGGACTCGTGTGGAGATCAAACATACCCCATATAGTAAGTCGCCATACCTCGACTTCTTTCAGTAGGTCTGAAGATATCTCCAATGGTTCCCGCCCCTACACTGAGCACACAGGAGCTTCCTGTGATCATTGTTTGGTTAGCTGAGACGCTATTAGGCAAGTTGGTTGGTTTACCTATACCCTGCAAGATACGGGTGCCAATGATAGCCCCGATGTTCTTCGATTGAGCGACTCCTATGCTAGCTATTACCATGATCGGCATACTAGCCAGATACACCGGTCTTCGTCCGTAAAATCCAGAGTAAGGAGACCAAAAGACACTGGCAACACCGATAGTGACCAAAAATATCGCGACAGTATAGTTGATGACCTCAGCTGAGGAATGTAGGTCGACAGCCATCGTCGGTATTGAAGGAAGGAAGATAGATGAGGTCATGGCTGTAGCATGGTAGAGTCAGAGCCTATGGGGAATCTTTGACATACAGTGGAATGGAACTTACGAGCAATGAAAGCGGAGTATGATATAACCGCAACGATAACGTTCTTCTGTCTCTTGGAAAAGCGATCATATACATCTTTTGGTCTTCCATCAATCGTCTCGACTTCTGAAACCCCTTCTTTGTCGCTTTGCGGAGTATCCACCAAAAACTTCGCACAACTGCCATCTCCTTCTTTATCCGGTGGTTTTCCACGAAGATTCTTCTTGTCCAATGCAATTTCTTCCATATTTGAACATGATATTGAGGGGCTAGAATCAGGACCAAGAGTTTCGGATGAGCTATTTTGTTCCTCCATCCTATCGTGTGTCAAGGTGACTGATGGTGTCGATAGCTCCATGGGTGTCGAGCTAGAGCTGCTGGCTGTCTTCATGTTATCCACCGCCATACGACAGGCTGGTATGTGTTTTTATGGTTCGATTTCTATATGCTGGCAGCAGCCGATTCAGTTGCAGGAAAAAATTATTGCCCTACAGCAGTCCAGGAAATGATGCAGTTATAGGGTCGTCACATTTCCACTCATCTGAATCGAACCCATGCGATGGATGAATCGCAGAAGACCGAAAAAAGACACGGCCAAATCCGATGGGTCTTCTTTATTTCTTCTTTCTTCTGTCTCCTCCTTAATTACGGCATCGTGTGGAGGCAGCAGGCGGCGATTGACGCCGGCCGGTTCTTTTTTCATTTCCTTCTTCTCTTTTCTGACGAGGGACAATGAAAACCAAAGAGGAAGTCAGCCGTTGGACGAAGGGGGTGACAAAGATAGTAAGAGAGCAGCTTGTAGGGAGGATGTCTCTGGTACTGCAAAGGATCAGAGAACTACAAAAGATGGCCTTGAGCCGTTGGGAATGAGGAGAGGACGTTTTAGCTGTACAGTGCACGACACTCATTTTTCAGTCGAAAATCTGCCTTTCGAAAATTGTTACCCAAATCCTCCAGGCCATGCTTTAGAACTTTCGGGGAACAATCTTCATTTCTCCTGGAAAATCTGTATCGCGCGCTGTAGTTGGGATTCTCGGGTCTTCTTACATCTTACATAAGTTTAATTAAAATTTAATAACTAAATAAATAGTTGAAAATGATTATTTATAAATAACAGGGTGGGAACATTCGTGTCGTGATTTGTTCATAAAAACATGAACCAACGTTTCAATGATGTAGGCGAATCTGCGCTTACGCCTCCAGACCGGGGACAACACGATCGTCATCGATACAATCGTCCTACAATGGGTGAAATTGCCGCTATATATGCAAGCTCTGAAAACGAGCCCGGTAGTGGTCGCGAGATCATAGTGGAAACCCGTGGTACTAAGGAACTTCAGTGTCACTATCAGCGAGAAAAACCCCCACTTCTTACCTTCATTTCACACTGATTTACCACCACGGGGAACATGGACGGTATCCCGACATCCATCTCGCTGAAGGACGTAAGTATACATCGCCCATTTACAGAACTTAGCTCCGCCCTGCTAATGTTCGCTTCGGGACGAGATAAGAACGGTACAAAATTAGTTTCCACGGAGCAGTTTTACGCTTTCGGTCTTTTTGACCGGGCAAGACAGTTTCAACACTGCTCTTCATTGTGGACCTCTCTTCCGAGAGCTGGTAGTAGACGCTTGGGCTCAAGTTGATCTAGCCGCCTCCGGTTCCATGAAAAGAACCAGGACAACTACCGCAGAGAAGTTTGGCAAGGCGTAGCCGACAGTGCTGAACAAGGGCTGCGCGTTTATGAAAACGGGACTCGAATTATTCTACCGTCTTCCTTCCTAAATGGTCCCCGCTCCTTCTTCGCACTTTATCAGGATGTCATGGCGGTAGTCAGGCTTTGCGGAAAGCCTGACATTTTCCTCACTTTCACTTGCAACGGTTATTGGGAGGAGATCGTTCTAGAGCTGAAGGAAGGTCAGAAGGCTGAAGACAGGCCAGATCTCACCGCTAGGGTATTCCGTCTTAAGCTTGATGCCCTTCTCAAAGACATTCTCTAAAAGGACGTCTTCGGTAAAGTCAGTTCGTTGCCTTAAAAGACTATCATGATGAACTGCTAACGGCTACTAAAGGTTATCGCCTATATGTACACTGTCGAATACCAGAAACGTGGTCTCCCTCATGCTCATATTCTTCTGATCCTCCTGGAACAAAACAAACCACGTACAACGAGAAGTATCGACAGCATCGTTTGCGCAGAGATTCCGGACCTTGAGGAGCATCCCTCACTCCACAATTGTGTCACCTCTTTCATGCTTCATTCGCCATGCGGCTCTCAACGCCCAAATGCGTCTTGCATGGTAAAAGACAACAATACGGGCAAATCTCATTGCTCAAAAAGTTATCCTAAAGCCTTCAGCTCCAATACACTTCTTGATGACGACTCTTACCCTACTTATCGTCGTAGAGAAGGTGGCTTCACTTGGACAAAGAAGGTAGACGGCATTGACTACACGTTCACGAACAGAGATGTCGTCCCCTACAACCCGTACTTGCTTGAACGCTATAAATGCCATGTCAATGTCAAAGTATGCACATCCATCACGGCGGTCAAGTATCTCTACAAGTACATCTACAAGGGAAGTGATCGAGCTTTGACAGGCATTTGCGAAAACGACGGTAGTGACACTGTCCAAAATCAATCATCCCAAGGCCGAGCGAGGACAGAGCAGACGCAGAACGAGATACGGAACTACGAGGATTCAAGGTACATCTGTGCAACTGAAGGTAGGAAAGCTGTAACATGTTACTTTTCTACGGCAGACACTGAAACGATCCTTCAATAGCCTGTTTCAGACTTTTTCAATTCAAAACCCATGATCACTCCCCCTCTGTTGAGCGTTTGCAGGTCCATTTGCCGAATCGCCAAAGCATAGTTTTCAATGCAAACGCGAACCTTCGGCACATGTTACAAGACGACAGATACAGCCGCCCTCAGCTCACAGAGTTCTTCAAAGTCTGTGAACGATTCCCAGACAGGCTTCGACGCACAACGTATCTCGAGCTTCCTCGACTGATGTGGTAATAAGACCAGGAAACCCGTCAATGGCTCTTCCGCACCAGAAATTTCAACACCATAGGCAGGGTCGTCTCTGTACCGCCCAATGCCGGTGAAACTTGTAGTTTCTCTATTTTCTTCATGCATGCATAGACACCTCACAACGGCTGCCGATGTCCAGTTTGTGCGTGAGCCAGACAGCACAACAATCACGCGCACTCCGCAGAAGAGGAAACATGGCACTCATCTTCTGTCGGACCCAGATTTCAACATCGCTGAGGGATAACAAGAAGTCAAGGACCAAATGAGCCACCGTACATATGCAAAATGCATCATCATAATACCGTACACTTGGACGAACACGCCCATTCTCATTAACAAAACACCCAAAGCTGAACATAATTCTCAAAATTAACACGGTGCAATTGAATTATTTATCCGAAACCCCTGAGAAGTCTTTTGCGGATCAACCGCGGTTGCAGAGGAAAAGACTGAGACTGTTCCATTTATAAAACCCTACCCCGCTGAACGGAAGTACTCCGGATTTCTTGGAGACGAGGACCGGAGTAATAGCCGTCGGCTCCTTAACGCAGGGAATTGTCGGATCCGAGCTTTTTAGAGCCTACACGGTCGCCACCTACAGCTGTCGACTCGTGATTAATAATTATAAATAATTTCTAATTTTTGATTATTCAACATCGACTTAAAGAGTGGCAGCCGACAGCCGACAGCCGGCGACAAACAGATAGGAATCAAGCATTTTTTAAAGCGTAAAGGGCAAAAGCTATTTCTAATTAGCCTTGATTATTAGCAAACGGCAACAGTAATGATGCGGAGATACTGCGCGCCCGTTTTTTCGCTAGCCCTTGGCGTTCGGCCTTGTCTCGTCCTGATCAAGCAAGTTTTTCCTTCAGCCTTTTCCGTGTCCGTCCTCGGTTCTTCATTGCCCTGCATGCCTTCTTCCCTCTTTCGACTTTCTAGCATCGTAAGATAGAATGCCGGATGCTTACTGCCTCGTCACATACTGCCGGATGTTACTGCCTCGTCACATACTACCATGGTACAACGGACAACACAGGAGAGAAGACATGGGTCCATTTGTGCCAGGCATGGTGGTTATGGTGGTGATGACACCTTTTGCCTTCCTTTGTAGTAGTAGAAGAGGGGCACTCATTACCCTCTTATATATCGGGACATCCAGAACGCCGGACAAGTATGTTTTGGCCGCGCATATAGAGCCAATAAGGAGTACGTTGCAAGTTTTAGCCGAGTCCTTCAAAGGCCGGGGTCGATGTGCATAATCCGCAACTTCACCCCTATCTCCACACCAACAATGATGCAGATAAGAATAAGGCTATGCATACGGTCGCCGAAGCAATGTTTATAACTCGAACGAGACCGAACCTAACAGCCGCATGCCCGTCGGTCCCGCACACACCACCACGCGTCTCAGCGAAAGAATTTAAAGCCCAGGACCCCCGGCCACACAAATTCTTTTCCCCGTCTCCTCCTTCCCTTTCTCTCTCTTTCTTTAACCGGCCCCTTATTTCGTCCCCTATATTCGTCCCGCCCCACCATACAATATATTGAGACTCTATATAGACTGAGTCAACCCACTATAGTAGTATCTCTACCCCCCCCACTGCAAAAATGTCCGCTACGGGCGTTCCAGCGGAGCTTAACAATCTCGGTGCGCCCATCACGGCCACCACTCAGAATCCGTCGGGTCTGGCGAACTCGCAAGTCACTTCTGGTCCTGCATCTTCTGCTACTCAGCATGACGAACACCGATCATCGGCTGGCAATACACTCGCTGACGAAGAAAACGATAAGGCGGTGGAGTCCGAAAAAGCTGAGGTCATCGACGCGGCTGCCGATGGCAAGCAAAAACGTCTTGCTGCTGACTCTAGCGAAGATATCGTCACCGAACTCGAACCCCACCACGTCTCTATCCATCGCGGAAAGGAAGAATTCGCTGCCCTGGAGCGCAGGTACTCTACTCTTTCCCAGCAATCCCAACACGAGCTCCATCGCCCCACCACCCGTCATTCCGTCAGATCCAGCTTCTCTCGCAAGGATCGTGTCGTCTCCCGTCTCACCCAAGATGATGCCGAAAAGGCTAAGGAAGGTGAGGGCGAGTTCAATTTGGTTGACGTCCTTCGTTCTGGCAGGGAGAATCAGGACGAGGCAGGTATCAAGCGCAAGGCAGTCGGTGTGATTTGGGAAGACCTAGAGGTTATCGGTGCCGGTGGTATGAGGATCAATATTCGAAATTTCTCATCCGCCATCATTGAGCAATTTATGATGCCCGCTTTCAAAATCCTTAGCATTTTTGGCGTAAATCCCTTTGCGCCCAAACCCAAAGCTATCCTGCATCCTAGTTCCGGTCTTCTCAAGCCTGGAGAGATGTGTCTTGTCCTGGGTCGGCCTGAAGCTGGTTGTACTACCTTCTTGAAAACTATCACTAATCAGAGAGCGGGTTACATGGAGATCAAGGGTAACGTCGAGTACGCCGGTGTCGGGTGGAAGGAGATGCGCAAGCGCTATGCCGGGTAGGTCAACGACCCCTCCTTTGTTTGGGGGGATACTGCTGATTCGAATTTAACAGTGAAGTTGTGTACAATCAAGAAGATGACGACCACCTTCCTACCCTCACGGTTGCTCAGACCATTCGATTTGCCCTTGCCACAAAGACTCCCAAGAAGAAAATCCCCGGTGTTTCTGCCAAGCAATTCCAAGATGACATGCTTGATCTCCTCCTTTCCATGTTGAACATCAAACACACCGCTAACACTATTGTGAGCATCTTCCAATTGTTACTTTACGGGAAAACTGATGTAGTATACAGGTCGGCAATGCCTACGTTCGAGGTGTTTCTGGTGGTGAACGAAAGCGTGTCTCCATCGCCGAAATGTTCTGCTCTGGTGCCACTGTCTGCTCGTGGGATAACTCCACCCGAGGTCTGGATGCTTCTACAGCTCTCGACTACGCCAAGTCTCTTCGACTTCTTACTGACATCATGGGTCAGACCACCTTTGTCTCTCTCTATCAGGCCGGTGAAGGTATTTACGACCAATTCGACAAGGTTCTTGTCCTCAACGAAGGTCACGTTGCCTACTTCGGTCCAGCTAAGGAGGCTCGTCAGTACATGATTGGCCTTGGTTACAGGGATTTGCCCCGTCAAACAACTGCTGACTACCTGTCGGGCTGTACTGACGTCAACGAAAGACGTTTCGCTGACGGGAGGGACGAAACGAATGTACCTGCTACCCCGGAGGAAATGGATAAAGCTTATAAAGAGTCTGAGGTCTGTGCCCGTATGACCAGAGAGCGTGAGGAATACAAGCAGCTCATGGCCGAGGATGCCACCGCCAGGGAAGATTTCAGGCAGGCTGTGCTCGAACAGAAGCACAAGGGAGTCAGTAAAAAGTCCCCTTACACCGTCTCCTTTTTACAACAGGTCTTTATCATCTTCAAACGTCAAGTGGGTTGTATCTCTGTTTACCAAAGAAAAATCAAAGATAGCTGACTGTCGTTATCCAGCTTCGTCTCAAGTTCCAAGACCATTTTGGTATCTCCGTAAGCAATATCAATATTTCCGCTATGGCCGTTTAGGACTAACCTTGATCTGTTCCCATTGATAGACCGGTTATGCCACTGCTATTGTAAGTGTCGCCAGTCATAAATAACGCAACCATATCTGATGGCCTCTAATAGATCATTGCTCTTATCGTCGGCTCTGTTTACTTCCGTCTTCCCGAAACTGCTTCAGGTGCCTTCACCCGTGGTGGTCTTCTCTTCTTGGGTCTCTTGTTCAGTAAGTATGGCATTTGCGCAAGCCTTTTTTTGCTAATGATGTACGAAGATGCTCTCACCTCCTTCTCTGAATTGCCCAGTCAAATGTTGGGTCGATCAGTCTTGTACCGTCAAAACGAATACCGATTCTACCGACCTGCTGCCTTTGTGAGTCCTGCTCTGAGAACTCTACAAATCTGGTAACTAATTGTACCATGTAGGCCCTCGCTGCCGTCTTGGCCGATGTGCCCTATAACGCGTCGGTCATTTTTCTCTTCTCTATCGTTTTGTATTTCATGTACGTATTCATAACTTACGGAACTAGGGGTCTATGACTAACTCGCCATGTGCAGGGGTGGTTTGTACTCGTCTGGTGGCGCATTCTTTATGTTCTTCCTCTTCGTCTTCCTTACATTCATGGTTATGTGTAGGTTTCTTTAACCTACAAATAATCACTTTTGGTATTGATCATTTACTTTAGCTGCATTCTTCCGTACTTTGGGTGTGGCTACCTCCGATTACAATGTCGCTGCACGTCTAGCTTCTGTCCTCATCTCCTTTATGGTTACCTACACAGGTTATATGGTAGGTGTACCTATTCCGACTCCGCTAGGCTTTCGCTGATTTCCGGTTACAGATCCCAGTTCAACGAATGAAGAGATGGTTGTTTTGGATTTTCTGTGAGTCAAATTTGGCAGACAACAGTGAAGCGTAATCTAAAACAGCTCATAGATCTGAACCCTCTGTCTTACGGATACGAGTAAGTCTAGGCGAATACTTTCTACCAATGACAGCTAGCCACAACTAATTATCACTCAGAGCTATCTTTGCCAATGAATTCTCTAGGATCAACGTTAGTCATTTTTGAATTATCACGAGAAAATCGCTCACTTTTCTGTAGCTTACTTGTGACTCGAGCTACACCATTCCTCGTAATATTCCGGAAGCGGGAATTACTGGCTATCCGTAGGTCAATAAATAAGCATTGAAGTGTCTCGCTGAACCATTTATCAGTGACACCTTGGGTCCCAATCAGATGTGTTCTATCTTCGGTAGTACCCCAGGTGATCCCAATGTCAGCGGTTCCGACTACATGGCTACCGGTTATAGCTATTACAAAGCTCACATTTGGCGAAATGTACGTCGGACATGAGATATAAGGATAATTTGATTGCTAACATCCGTGCGATAGTTCGGTATTCTGCTCGGTTTCTTTGCGTTCTTCATGTTCATGCAGATGTTGTTCATTGAAGTTCTCGAACAAGGTGTATGTTCTACCTTCCACTTCCTTTTTGATTATGTTCATTGACCTTTATCTCTCAGGCCAAACACTTCTCAATCAATGTGTACAAGAAGGAGGACAAAGATCTCAAGGCAAAGAATGAGCGTCTTGCCGAGCGTCTCGAGGCTTTCCGAGCTGGTGAACTCGAGCAGGATCTTTCCGAGTTGAAGATGCGCCCCGAGCCCTTTACATGGGAAGGTTTGGTGAGTATACATTGTTCTCAGTTGAGATGAAGCTGACCAGGACTACCAGAATTACACTGTACCTGTTCCTGGTGGTCATCGTCAACTCCTGAACGACATTTATGGTTACGTCAAGCCTGGGTCCCTTACTGCCCTCATGGGTGCCTCTGGTGCTGGTAAAACTACTTTGCTCGATGTTCTTGCTTCCAGGAAGAACATTGGTGTGATCGAAGGTGACGTCTTGATGAATGGTCGGCCGATTGGCACCGGTAAGTGATTTTACTCACAACCAGCTGGTAGAATTCTGACAGGCGTAAAGGTTTCCAACGAGGTTGTGGCTACGCTGAACAGCAAGACACTCACGAATGGACTACAACCGTTCGAGAAGCCCTCCGGTACTCTGCCTATCTTCGTCAACCTCAACACGTTCCGAAACAAGAGAAGGATGATTATGTGGAGGACATTATTGAACTTCTTGAACTCCAGGAGTTGGCTGATGCGATGATTGGTTTCCCGGGCTACGGTCTCTCTGTTGAAGGTGACTAGCCGATGTCTATAAGCATTGCACAGAAGCTGACCCCGTGTAGCACGCAAGCGAGTCACTATCGGTGTGGAACTTGCTGCCAAGCCTGAGTTGCTCCTGTTTTTAGATGAACCCACCTCTGGTCTCGATGGACAGAGCGCGTACAACATTGTCCGATTCCTTAAGAAGCTCTGTGCCGCCGGCCAAAAGATTTTGTGTACAATCCACCAGCCTAATGCTTTGCTCTTCCAGTCTTTTGACAGGCTTTTGCTCCTTCAGCGAGGTAGGTATCATTTTCCAATCAAAGTTTGTTGATCTGACCTCTTTTAGGTGGTGAATGCGTTTACTTCGGTGATATTGGACCTGATTCCAAGGTCTTGATTGACTACCTTGAGCGAAATGGCGCCAAGGTTCCACATGACGCCAACCCTGCCGAGTTCATGCTCGAAGCTATTGGAGCTGGTTCCCGCAAGCGTATTGGTAGTGACTGGGGAGAGAAATGGAGGAATTCACCTGAGTTTGCCGAGGTCAAACGCGAAATCCAAGAATTGAAGGCGGAAGCGCTGGCGAAGCCCGTTGAGGAGAAATCCAACAGGACAGAATATGGTCAGTTCAATGGCACGCGATCTCACTTGATTCCTTCTAACATAATTATCTAGCCACCAGCTTCTTCTTTCAACTCAAGACTGTGCTTCGCAGGAGTAGGTTTCACAACCATTGAAATATATTTTTGACTTAGCTAATGAGTATTATAGCTAATGTCGCCCTTTGGAGAAACGCTGACTACCAATGGACTCGTCTTTTCGCCCATCTCGCCATTGGCCTTATTGTTACCCTTACTTTCCTCCAACTTGACAACTCTGTTCAGTCTTTGCAGTACCGAGTCTTCGCTATCTTCTTTGCAACTGTCCTTCCTGCTTTGATTCTCGCACAAATCGAACCTCAGTATATTATGAGTAGAATGACTTTCAACGTAAGTTCATCCATCTCGGTGAATGATCAATTTAGGCTAAAATAATGTGTAGCGAGAAGCTAGTTCAAAGATGTACTCTTCGACTGTATTTGCCTTGACCCAATTGCTGTCTGAGATGCGTGAGTTAAACAAGTGCCGTCTTCAATCTTCGCCTTGCTCACCACACGCGCAGCCTATTCGCTTGGATGTGCTGTATCTTTCTTCCTTCTGCTCTATTACGGTGTCGGCTTCCCTTACGCCTCTTCTCGAGCTGGTTACTTCTTCTTGATGATCTTGGTCACTGAAGTCTATGCTGTGACTCTCGGTCAGGCCGTAGCTGCTCTTTCACCCACCATTCTCATTGCAGCTCTTTTGTAAGTAGGACATTTTAAACATTTTAGGCCCCAATGCTGATATTGTTCGTGATAGCAATCCCTTCTTGCTCGTACTCTTTTCTATCTTCTGTGGTGTCACTGCCCCTCCACCCACTTTGCCATACTTTTGGAGAAAATGGATGTGGCCCCTCGACCCTTTCACCCGTCTTATCAGGTGAGTTACTGATTTCGTCCCTTTTGTCTATAGCTGATTATGTCTTTCCATAGCGGTCTTGTCTCCACAGTTCTTCAGGATCAAGAGGTCGTTTGCAAGGACGGAGAGTACCAAGTTTTCCGTGAGTGTCCCTCTCATGCATTGCACAATAGTTGCTAACTTGCTTCAAAGCTGCTCCTTCCGGACAGACTTGTCAGCAATGGGCCGGTGCCTTCGCCGAGGCCATTGGTGGCTACATCAATAACCCTGACTCTACCGGCGATTGTCAGTTCTGCCAGTACCGAACTGGCCAAGCCTTCTTCACTCCTTTGGAAATCAGTTTCTCAACCAGGTGGAGAGACTTTGGTATCTTCATCTGTTATGTGGTTTTCAATATCCTTGTTTTGTTGATTGCTGCTAGGTTCTTGAAGTGGCAGAGGAGATAAAAGCGCAAAAATGGGGGGGTAGACGGTAGAAATACGAGAGAATCGTTAGTTCGTCTTATATTTCCATCTTATGGTCGTCGTGAATAGAAATTGCATCGTAGACTGCTTTAATTCGATATGAATATTTTCTTTGTGTATAATATGTGTCGTGTCAAGAGACAGTAATGGATATACGTTTATCACATTGATGCGGTATTCAAAAATCCTGATCGTTTCAGGCCATGGTATGTTGGAAAAGAATATGGAGGTCAACAAGTGGAAGAGAGAACTGGGCGGACAAGGTTGAAAGGAGAGCAGCTCATTAAAATTAGCGAAGATGTCTCTTACTTATGCTGCAAAAGATCAGACGCCTCCAGAAATTGGAAGTTTGCCGTTGGGAGGAAAGGTGACTTTTAACCAATGGATTCGTTTTGTTTTTAATGATCCTTACAATATTGTGTTCCCTTTTGAATGGCTCTTATTTGTAAGAAGATTACGAAGAAAAACATGAATAGTAAATTTAAAATGAACAAAGTCTATCTTCTTTTATCACACTTAGGATGCTACAAGATGATCGATGACACCTGCCGTCTGTGATGATGTATTGGTGTGCTGATGCGTGGCGGTGATTGAGCGGTGCTATCGTCCGACGCATATCCCAATTACTGGCTGCTGACTGCTGACTGCTATTGCTTTTCGTCGATGCAAGACTGGCGCGGCGGCATCCTTCCTCATCAATCTACGTATTATCCACCAACTATCACGATTTTGTAACAAACATTACCGTAAGTGTACCGTAATACCCTCCTTTTTATGCCAAAGTTGTCCCAAGTTATGTGAGCTGCGAAGTGAGAGCGTCATCAGGTTATTAAAGGCTATGTTGGACCACTATACAAATAATAAGCTGTCCAGGTTTACCAACCCGGCGGACCTCCGGCCGAAATGCTGACGTTGGATCAATCTTTGCCTTCTTATGCATGTAACGGATTTACCCTTCTTCCTTTTTTCCTGGGCTATAAGTGAGTAATGAGTGGTCGAACAAACTTCACTGATGGCGATGCCTGTAACGGATGGATCTTTGAATGTCGTTCTTATTATTTTATTTGATCATCGAGACAATTAGTGACAGCTAAGACAAACTGAATATGAATGAAATAAAAGTGGTGATGGTGCTACCAATGGAATAGTCACGTTCGTTATTGCCCTATGAGATACGACGACGTACATAATAGCATACTTTACCGCTTATCAGCTTCGTATATCAACTATTTCACCCCCTCTTATATCAATAACATATAGCGTTCTATGAACCCCCCCCCCCCCCCCCCCTCCTTAGAGCATAGATACTTATGCGCTTATGCTCAACCAATAGCAGTTACTAGTAGTACCATTATTATGACCACCCTTGCGGTCAGGACATACAACAACCATTAATACCAAGAGTATCTGTTCTTCGGTAGTATTCAATTACATATGCAGCACACAGCGCGATGTAGACAGCAGATGATGCTGATGTATGGATACCATGCATAATCATGAAGGTGATGAAGGAATGGGATTCCTGATGTTTGATCTTGCTGAAGAAGGACAATGATAGCCCTTCTTGCTGTGCTCTATGATAATACTCCTGTTAAACGTCGTAAGGCCCTGATTAAATGAAATGTAGAAAAAACGACAATCTGACTACTAGTACAATTATTGCAAACGCGACTAAACTATGTGACCTCTTGAGGATAGACCAGCACAAAAAGTTGCCCAAAACTACGAAAAGAAGATAGGTAGGGGAAGAACGGGGACTCATTGTTCATGAATCGTTATTGCGGGAAGTTGATAAGCATCCCACGCAAACCAGTGTTATGGTTGCGCTTGACGCCAAGAATCGGCCGCTTGCATGCTTGGACTGTTTTGAAAGTTGACTGAAGAATAACTCAATGCCGTTCCCATAAATGGAGGACTGGACTGCTAGAAAACTAATGGTCAACTATAAATATATCTACCACAAGTCGCCACCGGCAAGAGACTCACTTCTTGACCCCAGATCGTGTCGTTCCCCTGGCTTCCACGTGAGTAGTTGAGAGGCTCAACCCCATATGTTGCTTGGGGCCGTGGCAGGGCATGGGAAGGAGGGTTGTGAGGGTAAGGATAAGATTCGTATCGGACGGGATATCGAGACTCAATCTGAGTCATGCTCGCGGGGGCGTTGGCCGCTGATCCAGCTGGCTGCGCAGTAGAAATGTTTCCGGAGTGTGAAAGGGAATGAGATCGCAGGTCCCCAAAAGAAGCAGAAGAAGGAAGGTAAGGTGAGGCAGAAGGAGCCTAAAGAGCGCTGGGTCAGCTTGACCTCCACGGTTCGAAAAGGAAAGTGCGAGACACGCACTGAGAGCGGACGTACAGAGGAAGACATCACACGCGTGTGAGAGTCTTCACCTGGAGTCCTAGAGTACTGGTCAACAGTGCCCGACTGGAGAGAAGAGCTGGCAGACACTGAGCTTGCACCATCATTATTAGTCGTGGAAAGAGTCGGCTGCAATTTGAACATCGTCAGTCAAGCATATCGATCGAACTCATGGCCATACTCACATTTGTCAGAGGTCTCGGACGATTGTGACTAGCGCCTTGCCTAAGAGGAGGACTAGCGCCAAGGTCGGCAGTAGTAGAGGCATCTGGAGGTCCTCCGTAGCTCACACGCAGCGCATACAGCTGCCTTCTCTGATCGGCATTTTCCTCACGCAAATACCGATTCTCCGCTTGTAGTTGGCTCAACTCGGATGAATGGACCGGCAAAGAAAAGCGTGAAGTTCCAACAGAAGGCAGCTGACCAAGCTGCCTCCGAGCGTCTTCCAGTTGAGCAGTAAGTACCTGAACAGACTCCTCGAGCTGTGAAGGAAGAGAGAACCAGGTTAACAATAATTAAACAGTTATACCGATCACTTACGGCTTTTACTCTCGCCTTCTGTTTTTCCCTATGCCTCTTTTGAGCTTTTGCGTTTCTGGTACGCCCATCGTATTCGTCCATAGCTGCATTCCCGTCATTATTTTTGACACCTGTAGCCAGGATTTTTGAAGGAATGGAAGTTCTTGGTGACATTTGAAACAAGGAAGGAAAGGATCTTGCGGGAAAAGGAGGCGTGAAGAAATATGATGGAACGCAGTGCTGAAATCGGCGGGACAAGCACGCGTAGACCAACCCGCTGTGTTATCTGAGTAATGTTACAACCCAACTTAGACAGGGCTCCCAGGCGAGAGATATCAAAACCGGGTCAACTCGGATATAACGACAGCCAACGCAAGAGTGTAAGAGCGCGGTTTGTGGCGTCGCAGCAAACCAATATGGAGAAGCACACTGTGGGAATTGGGTAGGCGATTGAAAGTGAAATGCCGTTGTCAGGGGTTTGGGGCCCGACCCTTTTACGAGAAAAAGTTAGCTAACGGCAGGGAATATCTGATAGCCACTGCGATATGTGGTAGAAACAGTACTTTGTCAGCATACTCATTTTCTTTTCAGCCACCAAACAAACAGAAGGATTTCAAGCTCCCCAAGTAGACATGATAAATAATCAGAGCCATGACAGATAGTGGGGGCAGGGAAGGTCTTGTGCTGAAAAGCCGGGAACGCTAAAAATCATGGACGAGGAGCAGAGGATTGAGGAACCCACTCGTCGCTCCCAAAATGCGTCCCTTAGACGTGTCTACATCGTCTGTTCAGGTAACGGTCCTACATCTGATGTGATCGAACACTGACCAGACTACGTTGAAGCACAAATTTTATGGAGGGGAAGAGATCGAACTCAAAGATAAGGAGTCCATTGAGGCGCAATTGAGAAATAAGAGAATGATAATGCTTACAATATCGCGCTTTATCCGAATTGTCTGCTTGAGATAGCTGACGATGGCCTGTATATGCAATGCGAGAGTGTCAAGACGAAGAGGAAAATATGCTTGAAGCTGGTCGAACGATGTAAAACGTGACTGTGTACGGCGGCGGGCAACGTCTGACGTTTAAGCGTGTCTGTAGGGAAAAAGGTTATGATAATGGGAAGTACACGGCAAACGACAGCGTTGGGGGACGATGCAAATAAAAGGGGAATGTAGCCTTTAATGTGGATGGTGGAGGATGTTTTTATGACGGAATGGATGTTCTTTGTGAGAGTGATGCTCTCGTTGAACCAGCGAGCGAAGTCAAACAACGTCACCAAGGAAGGCCCCCTGAATTTTTCCCTCTTTTCGGTCTCTTCTTTCTCGTCCGCAGAACGCGTAAGAGGTCCCTGAGATGATGTGCATGCAGGGCAAATCAGGGTCCAAAGAGTAATCCCCGTCGATCTGCACCATATATGGAATATTGTTCGATCCTGAGTTCATTAGGTGACTACCTCCCTTCTGCCGCATGTGCGCCTGGTCCATTACCCTATTTCGCCGACGCGCCGAATCTCTTCAACAGTCTTCAAAGACGCCAAACCCGAAGGCTGCTCTGTTCAAGGAATGGGAAAAGGAACACGAAAACGAAAGCCAATGCCCAGCACGTGCTCTGTTGGATTGCAGTGTGTGCGTTTGTGCCAAACATTTTGCGCAGATACGCAGATTATTGGCAGGCAGAAGAACGAAAAATAGCTTCGTAAGTGTCAATTACCAACCACTGTGTGCTCGGTTCTCGGTGAGCGGTTCTCGGCTCTCGGTTCTCAATGCACGGCTCAAAGCACCGGTCAAGAGTCAGCAGGCAAATGGTGATGGACTCATTTTGGCATTTAGTATCAGTTGGTGGTGCAGTGCTTTACGGGCCATTGGTAGTTCGATCTGCAATGAGAAGAAAGCTAAGAAGAATATGACTTTCGGGCTTTGAGATAAACGCAAGATGCGGGCGTTATTCTGCTGTTCTGCTGTGACTGATCAGTGTCGCGATAAGAGAGATGATGCCATTCGCGGTCTGCGGCTTTAATCCCCCCGTGAACTTCGGGCCTCCTCGTCGTTTGTTGTTATTGTACTGCTAAAAAAAGCGCTGACATAGGCTACAGCCCACGGAGTGTACATCTGGCGGTAGAAGCAGGTAGTAATACTTATACATTATTAGCATAGGAGATGATAATCTATAGAGCTCCGTGTCTTTAGGTATATTGTACGTGTATCATTCCAAGTCTCCGTGGATGATGGTCCGTCCCCTATTATGCCGAAATCAAGCTGTCTGTTGCTGTCATATCAACATCATGTCTTCTGTCTTCCGTCTTCTGTCCTCTGTCTTCGATTGCGAGCTAGAGAAGTAGAGAATCGCCGGACGCATTGAGAGGAAAAGCAGGAGGTCCGCAGGCGAAAGGAATGTATATGTCACAACATTACCACCCAACAAGCTGGTAGCAGGATTATTATTGTCACAACAATGAGGAGACGAGGGAGGAAAGATAGGGGGTCGTATAGAAAGAAGAAGGACGTAAGTAACCTGCTGAAAAAAGGAAGACAGAAGGCAGGCAATTCGTATAGGATATTACTTGGATCTGTTGATCGACCCATTTTCGGCATGGGTATTTTTTACTACACGTATAACGCAACAGAAAGATAGTCAATACGAATTCCATGTTCTGCGATAGAAGACTCAAGTCCCCAGTTCCAGTTTTCTGGGATGGTACTGGAAGTAGTGTCCTCTCCTTCTCAACAGACAACAAGAAGAAAGTAATGCATTTTCCATTGGAAATACTTATACAATTGACAATATTATCGTTCGGCGGCTTTGTAGTGCAGTTTTATCTTCTGCCGCCCTTAAAATAGGCTTCTTTTGGCTTAAAAAATGGTTTCAGGGTGATCCACTTCGTACAGCAGCACGATACGTTATTACCAGGGACAACAGACACTCGTGATGAATCGTCGGGAATTGCCTGGATGTTGAATAATTAAGGGTGGAAACCGGCAGGCGGCACAGCAAAAAGGCAAACAATAGGTAGTAGGGTACTTGAAGGAGGCTATGTGGTGCTTTATGGGTTTTACTCACCTATCAAAAGATAGATCAGAAGATCCAAGAAGAGCTACAAACCAAGTAGTATCATCGATCGACATCTGACCACTGACGTCTTCCGCCACCTAGTGGTGATTCACAAGAGTTTGTGTGAAATGCAGAAGAAGAATTCTCGTAACATCGTTGATCCGGGTTCCTACTTCTCAAGACATCGATCATGTTATATATCAGTAATATCACCCATGAAAAATCAGCAAGGGCGGACCTCCTTCCTTGATATTCTAATTCTACTCGGCACGTCGTAATAGAAGAAGTTGAAGTAAATACGTAGTTGAGCTCTACATAGGTAATAAGTGCTTTATGATGCAGAGAACAAAAGGGAAGTTACTCTTCTTCTTCTGTGTCTTCTCATTGTGAAGGGAGGATGTGCCCGGATCCACAAGGTACTTACAAAGTGCCTGCCAGTTCACAAACGACAATACATGTATGCCACTTTGTAAGGATATGGGACAAATGGATCACGGAAGATAAGTCACGAGACGAGGGAAGCGGAACCAGTGCGTTGTACATACATATGTTCATAGTTCGTAGTTTTGTAGGGCGGAGACCGTTGTTGGAAACAGGCCGAATGAGGAAAGGTATGAATGAAAGGCCAAATAGATAGACTTTAGATGTCATCTATTCTTCCTCAACTCTCTACCGTTTTTGACTGCTACTTGTCCTCCTCACTTCATGCTACTTGTCTTCACTTCACGTAGCTACTTGTCGCTACTTCAGACTCCTTCCCCTAGCTCGGGGGCAACTTAGCAGACAGGTAGCTGATGACAAAAAACGTGCTGAAAAGATTTGGTTATGAACCTCCTGGTTGCCCAGTAAGCCACCACACACTTAAAGATATCTTCATGTCGTAGTTGGCACGTTGAAGAAGTCTGTCGATCCGCGAGGCTTCAGCCTGTATAATAGTAGATGCTCGAAGAATTTGTCCTACAGATCAATTGACTATGTAGTCAATCGCAAATTCGGAAGTTTTCCGCGAATGAATTACGAAATCCGACCTATATCTTTTTCCCTTTTGACTGAAAGCTGCAGAATGTAAAAAAGATAGTGATGACGCCTGGCGTTGGTAAATAAGAAGGCAAATAATAAGGTTGAAAATCCAAAAAAAAGAAGATGTAACTTGGAGATTGCAGATCGACGTTGCGCATCGGGAAGAGATTAGGGACTGAAGACGATTGAAGTGTACGGAGCGATATGAGAAAGAAGGGATAGGGAGAAGCACATACTAAGGAAGAAGAGAGAGCAGGATCGGATGGCCGAGCTTGAGGTCGGTTGCGGATGGCGCATAGAAGAAGGGCCCGGCGTCGGCGGGTCATCGGTCGTCCTGTTGTTCATCTTTTAACGAAGCGAAAAGAGATCTTGCTCCTTGCTGCTCACTGCTGTTGTTGGTACCTGACATTGCCCGTAGCCTATACCTGTACAAAAACGGTAATCAAGAATAAATCAGAGATCATGTCAAAACAGAAGAGAATACGCAGTATTAAGATCATAAGAGCCGAGCAGCCAAAAGCCAACAAACAAATAACCAATTTGGCCTCGATAGCCGAAAAAGTGCCGTCGCGTACTTCGGATGGCGGCGGAGGACGGAGGTGTCATTATTACGTGTCCACCTCGTACGTACTACTCGTACTAATAAACACCGATCAAACCATATAGCAGCTAGTAACATAGCTATTCCAGATTACAAAAACTGTCCAAAATTTAAAAATGACCGAGGTAAAAGCCATGTACGTCATAACTAGACATTTTACGGGCCATCGATGATGTCCATAATAACACTGTTTCCGAGGGCTATTAAATACTCCTCCGCTCTGCTCTTTGCTCCATGGCATTCTGCATGATTGCATGCTGCTATTCATGTTCTCTAATCTCTGCCGCTTGCAATCTACGCGAAGACCTTTCGAACATTTAGGTGTAGACAAATTGCGAGTTATTTCGCAGATAATTCATGATGAATTGGTGAACCAAAAAGAATTGCCTCAGGAGGGGGTAATGACGTCGTAACTGCATCGTATTATGTGGCTCAAAAGTCGTAGAATCGAATTATCAGAAGCCCGACTTCATCATGCTTCGGATTTACCATGAAAAGAAATTTCTTTCGAAATAACTTTATTTTTGTCAGAATTAAATGGAACGGCCTCCGAACGCGGTCTCCTTTAAATTAATTGCCAACTCAACCTACAATTCAACATAGGCTCGTTCGACTACCGCCTCGACACAAGCCCCGCCCGGCCGTCGGGGTCGGGTCGTGCCTCGTCCGAGGCCGGCCAATGTCCGTTGAGGGGCTTGTGCCGAGCCTACTATAGAATTCAATTCACACTGAAATAAATCACAACTATAGTTATAAGTGACGCCGTCCGACTCTTCAGGCTTCAGAACACATGGTTTAAGGCATGTGCATTTTTTTAATCGTAACATACGCTTGACACGTTCTTACCTAAGATATCATCCATCTCAACAATTCCCCACCATGGCCCCTAAAAACAGAATGAAAATGGAAATCAAGTGCTCAGCGGCACCCACCACCAGAAGAAACAACGAAACTCCGACAACATGCAATGGACAGCAGATATCGACAACGATAGTGTTTCGACAGAAGAGCATGTTGCTATGTATGGCTATCAACCACCCCCAAGGACAGAGGCTCCCTAAATTCCAGCCGGAGAACCAGTCATAAGAAGAAAGACCTTTGGTCGAGGAAATAAAATCGGACGGATGGTCCTATTAGACAAAGCAGGAGATGAAGTTCTCATCTGATACCTCATGGGTGCTTTCAGTGCGGATAGTAACAATCCTGATACGAAGTTGAACATACTTCCGCCAAATGACTGAGGTATTGAGATGTTCTGAGCCCATGATACTGAATGCACAGACGGGCCTTGAAGCGCTTACGACTGAGGGGCGGCTGGCATTCGACATAGCTCTCCGGCTCATGCTGTGGCCTTACTTATACCTCGCCAACAGTTTTGGCATACTCATTACTTCGCTCTTGGGGTGGGAAGCTGGTTAGACCTTAATGTTGTTATAATAGGTAAGGATTCAGAAAAATTAAATGCCACTTATTACATTGCAAAAGCGAAGCACGGATCTTAGTGTATGGTGATGAGTGTTCGTTCTTCACTCATTAAAATTATAAAAATAAAAATAAAAGGTTCATTGAGGGCCATATGAGCTTGTAAGACATCATCATTGATCGCCCGTGTTGACTGCAGAAGAGTGGAAGGCAATGGATTTTGCGTTCAGCAGTCAATTTACTTTTTAATTACGACAAACTTTCTGCCGCACTACCTTGACGTGCTGAACTTGTGATGAAGACTCGAGAGATGATATGCAATCATTCTATTCTTTCGAGCTTGCCTCTTTGTTCCTCTTGCTTCCTCTTCCTTACACGCAGGAAGCACAAGCCACACAATCTTCCCCTCCATTATTCCCTCCTCGCTCTTCTCTCCTCACTCATTCAGCTCGCAAGTCTGTGAACCTTGTGATAAACAATTAAGGGCAAATCTTAAAAGGAAAAGCCTCTGAGTTCCTCAGTATACCATATATAATGCTGCTCTCAAAAGAAAGAATAATAAGTGGTATTTAGTGCATGACAAATATATACATGACGGAATATACTTACATGAACATAATAATAAATGTCGCGCACGTACGTAGTAAGAAGAAGTGGTGATGCTGGAAGCTTGGCAAGGATTAAGAGAGCTTAAGCAAAACCATAAATTATCGAACGATTGGGCTGCTGGCTGGCCGTCAATTGAGTGGACGGATATTTCTTCGTTTCAGTCTGGTTATTATAAATTCAACACGCCTTCTCTACAACAATCATATCCGAACACTTCCCTCTGTATCAAGGGAGTCCAGTGTCTCGCTTTCCTGTCCCTTTCAAAACGTCCCAGTGACGGCCTCTTGTGGGCATGCCGCACATTTGCTAAGTTCTTCTGTTTACAAACCTTAGACAGCGTCTCAAGCGACCATAAAAAGCACCTCGCCTACGTGTCTATCCATCTTTGTCTTATTTTGGCAGCAATATCAATGAAAGTGGCAGTAATTGGGTCTGGCTTAGCTGGCCTGACGACAGCATACCTGCTTCGTCGGCACGGATTTGAAGTCTGGTTAATAGAGCGAGTGAATATCGCCACCAATTTTTTGCCCGGGGAAGCTCATCAGCTAACTTGATTCTCAGTCATCTAGCCTTGGCTTCCATTCCGAATCAATAGAAATGAACCAGGCTTCGGCGGATGTAACGAGAGGTAAATCACCAGGACAAAAGTGGATCATCGATGTGCCTATGCGTGGATTTCAAGGAGGTATTTGATTTAATCTTGTCTAATATACATCTATGGTACTGAACAAACCATTGAAAAGGCTATTATCCCAAACTTCTCTCACTATATAGCCACCTCGGTCTGCCTGTCGTCCCCGTGAATTACACCTTCTCTTTTTCATCCTCTCAGTCGACCTATTTCATCCATTCAGGGGCCTCTGGTGCCTCAGTACCTTCCCTACCATCAGAAGCTTTTACTGGTTTTTCCAGGCTTGCCAGAGCCTTGATGAAGTTACTGGGGGTAGCGCTATGTTACCTCCTCTTGATTGCCCTGTCCTTCGCAGCGTGGCATGATCTTCTTCCTCCACCTCTCTCGTCTACGACGTTAACAGTTCGACAATTCACTACCTATCTCTCCTCCTTCTTGACCTATCCAATCAGAATACCGGTTATAGGATTATCTCCTTGGACGCCATTGGGAAACGTTTTCGAGAATTTCATGGGGACCCTTGTCTTACCACTCTTTTCGGCCGTGGGTACTATGACAGCAGCTGATGTCTGGGCTATGCCTGTTCGTCTGCTACTCGAATATGTGCATACTACTTTGGGCACTTCTCATTATCATTTGGGAGACGGCTTCTCATCGGCCGATGTCGCGAGACAGTTGGCGGCTCCAGTAAAGGACCAGGGTCCAGACTACTTGCGTCTGAAGACGGAGGTTGTTGGGTTAGAATATGCTTTGGGAGGCGGAGTAAATATCAGGCTGAGATCCGTGGGGGATTCGGAAATTACAGCAGATGAAATCCTTAGGGTGGAGAAGGTTGTGTTGGCTACTCAAGCAAGTGTGGCAGGATGCCTTTTACGAAGTCTGGAAAAAAACCTCAAACAATGGGGGGAAGAAAAGGAAAGGAGAAGGATTGGGAAGATGGTCCAGGGGTTGCAAAGTGTCAAATATAGGGTGAGTACGGCTTTTATTGAATAAGAAATACGACCTGACTGCGTCAGGAAACCATTATCGTCAATCATATGGACACTTCCATCCTTCCTCCATTCACTGATCGGAGAGACATAAATCTCCATCTCCCTTCAGCACCTAGTTCTTTACCGGAAAAACATCCTTCCCCATCTCCGCCTTACTTTAAACCCACTTCGGACAGAATCTACACTATGGCCACTCAGATAATCTGCCCGAAGGCTTACGTTGGTCAGCCTGTTTTGCAAACCACAAATCCGGTGATGAGCATAGACTCTAAACGGGTCCTCAGTGTGTCCAAGCTAGAGCGGTGAGCGCCTGTCGGGTTCATAGCCAGACGTATTACTTACGTCACTTCTGTTAGAGCACTCGCTCTATCAAATCCTCATGAGGTACTACCCCTTCTCCAACCTCACTCTCTGAATGCCTTAGTCTACTTGGCGGGATCGTACGTGTACCCTGGAATTCCACTCCTAGAAGGTTGCGTAGGAAGCGCCAAGGAAGTGGTAAAGAGCATATTGGAAGGAGAGAAATATCATATTGAAAGCGAACTTAGAGGGGGCCCAGATAAGGGGGGCGAAAGGAAGCACGCTAGGCAAATCGAGCCTGTTGGTGGCATTGATTGGGAAGTAGGGAGAGGGGGATTGATTACGAAGGCCTGGCGATGGCGATGGAACACGGAAAGGACTTGGAGTTAAGCTGGTACGCCTTGATGGGGCTGAAGTGGACCCCATTTATAGTTTTGTCATGTCGGTAACATGTATACAACAGGGATTATCTTCATCATATACGGAGTTCTGTCGATGTCGATGCGAGTCGAGGAGAAGACTTCCATCACTGTTACTCAGATAATTATCTTAAATCTACCAATGACTTCTCCACGACTTTACGCTGAATAACGCCATGTGGAATCAATGGATAATAACAGGGTGGAGGTCTACTTCTCTTCCCGTCGTCCTTGAATGTCTTCCGAGACACCATTCGCTGGTTTCACCCACACACAAGCAACACGCCCGGAGCTCGAAACGACTTTTTCGTTCGCTACATACCAAACGCGATTAGTTATTATTATATTATGTATTGGACGATCACCCACTGGCGGTCATGTCCGGCGGGATAGTGTTGTTAATTATTATTAATTTTCGAGATTTTTATCTTCTTGCCGCTGTTTCTGCTCTTGATGGACTTGGGCTTCTTAATTAACGCATTTCTTTTTTGTTTCCCTTTTTTCTTCTCGAGCACAGATATATCTCGTAAAAATGCTACAAGAAATCGCTCTTCCTTCTCCTGCTGAGTAAGTAATGCCTTGTTCCGTATCGAGCACCGCCAATCTTCTCTTCTCAGCTTCCATGTCCATGTGAGACAAGGAAAGATGTGTGAGCTCGTCACTCCTCAAGTTGGTAAGGGAGGTGTTCGCACCGCGTATGTAATGGTAAGGGATTTGTCGTAGATAGATGAACAACGACTCATAGTAATCTGTAACAGCCCAACCTCGTCCCACCTCTCACTTCCACCGATGCTGTTTTATCCTACAAGGCCGAGCTTGAGAAGATTGATCCCTCTGTTCAGTGGCTCATGACCCTTTATTTGCATCCTGACGTAACTCCCGCTGAGATCCGCAAAGCTGCTAAAGCGGGCATCAAAGGTCAGTCCTCAAGCTGTTGAGACTAAGCCGATGGCGTAGGGTGGGTGCGAGGCGTATGGTCACTCGAACAAATGTGCTTATATCCTTTACTACCATGCAGGTGTCAAGTCTTACCCTCGAGGAGTCACTACCAACTCCAGTTCTGGCATCGAAGATTACGAAGTCTACTACCCCGTCTTTAAGGCTATGGAGGAAGAAGACATGGTCTTGAACTTGCACGGAGAAGTGCCCAGTGATGCTGACAAGGTAAGGACCACTCAGTTTGGAGAATATGATGTACGTAAGCTCACCAGGAGAACAGAACATCTCAATCCTCAATGCTGAGATTCATTTCCTCGAACATCTCCGTAAACTCGCGACCGCTTTCCCCAAGCTTCGTATCGTTCTTGAGCATGCTACCACCTCTGCTGCGGTCG
Source organism: Cryptococcus deneoformans B-3501A (assembly GCF_000149385.1). Lineage (NCBI taxonomy): Eukaryota > Fungi > Basidiomycota > Tremellomycetes > Tremellales > Cryptococcaceae > Cryptococcus > Cryptococcus deneoformans. Next base: position 1,937,184 of record NC_009177.1, read on the forward strand.
AGACTGTTGCTTCCCTCCCTTCCAACGTCGCCTGTACAATCACTGCTCACCATCTGTATCTTACAATCGATGAGGTCGCTCCCCAACCCCACCACTTCTGCAAACCTCTTGCTAAGGAGCCCAAGGATAGAAAGGCCCTCCAAGACGCCATCAAGAGCGGGAACGAGAAGTTCTTCTTGGGCAGTGATAGTGCTCCCCACCCCTTGTCCAGTAAGGCCCCTGCTTTAACTGATAAGGGCGCTGTGAGCGCTTGTGCTGCCGGTGTATACACCAGTCCCATTTTGATCCCGCTAGTTGCGACCCTTTTGGAAAGTTTCGGTGCTTTGGATAAGCTTGAGGGATTCGTCAGTGGACACGGAAGGAAATTCTATGGGGAGCCTGCCAAGGAGGGACAGGAGTTAAGGTTGAGGAGGACGAAGGAGGATGAAGGTTTCGTTAAGGGAACATTCAGGGGTGATGGTGTGGAAGTCATGCCTTTTTGGGCTGGCAAGAGGCTGGGTTGGGAAATTGCTCAATGAACAGGATATTTATATTTATATTCATAGGATATCTCTAGGGACGTGAGTTGTAATATCCCAGATGATAAATATGCATGAAAATTGAAATGATACAATGACTTGACTCTTCTTACAGCTCCATTGGCTAAGCTTCTTATGCGTCAATCCCAAAAGTTACTCCCTGCGCGAGAGAGACTTTGCTAGAATAGTTGACAGTAGCAGCAGACCACCTCACGTATTGCTTCCAGGCGTCACCGCCAGACTCTCGTCCCCAACCAGTTGACTTGTTACCACCAAAACCAGCACCGATTTCAGCGCCGCTGGTACCAACGTTAACATTCACGATACCGCAGTCAGAACCTTCGGGACCGAGCCACTTGCCGAGAGACCTGAGGTCACTAGTGAACAAGGCACTTGAAAGGCCTTGAGGGACAGAGTTGTTGATCTCGATGGCCTCTTCAAGAGTCTCGAATTCGGTAACGAAGAGGATGGGGGCGAAGACTTCTTCCTTCCAGCAGGGGTCGTCCTTCTTTGGTCGGACGACAGTAGGCCACACCCAGTTACCCCCCTCGACCTCCTTGTTCATACCATTAATTCGGCCTGATCGCTGAGTAAGGATCTCACCGCCGCGGGATGTCACAGCTTGAAGCGTTGCCTCGTACTTCTTCACGGCTGCTTCGTTGTGAAGAGGACCGATAAGGGTAGACGTTTGAAGAGGGTCACCAACCATCAAATGAGGGCTAGGTGCTTGGGCATCGTAGACAGGGAGAAGTTTAGAAAGGAATTCTTGCGCAATGGACTTGTGTAGGATGAGACGACGAGTAGATGTGCACCGCTGGCCAGCGGTGCCCACGGCAGCGAAGAGAACGCTTTGAAGAGCGAGAGGAAGATCAGCATCCTTGTCAACAATGACGGCGTTGTTACCACCGAGTTCAAGGATAGTCTGTGAGGTAAATTTAATCACAAACCGATATTACTTGTATGAAGGACTTACCTTGCCGAATCTATCGTTTACAGCCTTACCCACCTCCTTACCGACCTTCTCACTTCCTGTGAAGCTCACTGCAAGAACAATTATCAGAAACGGATCGATCATAAACCGTGAAAAACCAATTTACCCAAAGGAATATCCTCACTACCCACAATAATCTTCCCAACATCGATGCCTCCGCAGACGAGCGCAGCGGTCGCTCCAGGAAGGCCGTTCTTCTCGAGAACGGGCTGGATAAGACGAGCGACAGCGATTGCCGTCAAAGGGGTTGAGGGTGCGGGCTTCCAAATGGTAGAATTGCCAGAAGCAAGAGCGACTGTAAGGTTCCTGTGATATCTTTTAGCCAGGAGCTTTCGATTGGACGAAGTATCGACTCACCAGCCCTAAGTTGGGAAGAGTAAAATGGCGAACATATTAGAGTATACAAACTACTCTTGATGATTGTACTTACGTAGACGGCCACCTAAAGCAAATCGTCAGCTTATTTACACATTGAACGGGGGAGATGAACGACCTACAGGGAAGTTGAAGGCAGAGAGGATACCCACAACGCCCAGAGGGTTAGGGACTGCGTGATTTAATCAGCACCGTTCAGACTATCGGTGTCATTTTGAAGCTTACTTTCGTAGATGACATGCTCAGGACGTTCACTTGGAAGGACTCGACCTGTCATAGTCCTTGACAACCCAGTAGCAAAGTCACACTGTCAGAGGTTTAGCCACCTCCGCTAATACGGAGTTCGAACCAGACTTACAACATCAATAAACTCCTGAACCTCACCCTTGCCTTCACTTTTGATCTTTCCCATTTCCAAACTTACGAGGTCACCGAGCTCCGACACCTTGGCCTCAAGAGCTTCCCTGATTTGACGGATGACCTCTCCTCGCTTGGGAGCAGGCATGGAGCGGACAATCCGGTAGGCCTCCTTTGACTTGGCAATGGCTGCTTGAGTTTCCTCGACGCTGGCCTGTAGAACACCACCAGATTAGCTTTGGATAAGATACGGAGGTATGCTAACTTACACCCTTGACTCTGGCCAGGATTTCACCAGTAGCAGGACACTTAGAAGTGATCTCTTCACCGGACCCCTTCCATTGACCGTCGAAGACACCGGGAATAGGGGCAGCGTTATCGGCAGGAATGTTGAGAGCAGAAAGGACTGCGTGGGCACGAGTTGAAAGTGGACGAGTGCCAGAGGGGACCTTGCTCTCAGTTCCACCGATGATATTAGACATAGCGCGCATGATGGTTGTGTTTCGTTGTTGTCTAATTGGGAGGAGAGCGACTGTTCGTCGGTGTGAACGAGGAGCTGTCCAGGAAAGTGAGAGAACAGAAGAGGAGCGCATGTTGGTAGCTTTATATATGTCTTTGAGTGGAATAGGTTTGTAGAAAGATGAACGGAAGAAATAGTTGGCCCGCTACGTCGTTTTGTCTAGGGCCATAACAGAAGATGAGGAACCGACGGTCAGTGGCAGCAGCGCGGGTGGCGTATAGCTACGCGCACCTGATCGCGGCGATATCCTGATTAAGTAACCGGCCGCGTGTTTATCAACCTTGCCGAACTCGCTTATGTTTACAAGCCGGTTTACATTAACAGCAGTTCATTACAACCAAATAGAATTGCCTTCTAATCACACAGCTTACCAGCTAACAACCATCCGATTTCGGCTATTCCGTGGGATGCGCGTCATCTAATCTTTTGGCGCTCTTAAGCAGAGAGTCTCCATTCCTGTCGCCTTCCTCGTCGCTGATAACAACTTCCGCAAACCATCCATCTCCTTGCTCAGCTCTTCCGGACTTTGTTGTCGGCCGTATACAGATCCGATAGTGTCGTAAATTTGGCTAAGGTTATCGCTGGCTTGCGCGGAAACGTATAAGCTAACGACAGAGTGGAGGTATTCAATCTCGACAGTTGCCTGCAAACGCGTGATTTGGGACCAATATCAGGAATTCTGTATTGACGTTACAAAATCAAAGCGCAAGCGTCACTCACAGTGAGCATCCCTCCTGGCCCGTACTTTTTAATTTGCTGGAAACAACTCAGGGCAACCCTTGTGATGCTTTCAATCAAAGCTTGAATAACTCTTGGCACCAGGGCTGGTGCAATGTCTCCTGTTTGTGCATGTGCCTCAACTAATAGAAGTATGATTTTGTGTATATAAGGCCGAATTTCTGAGAGTTGGATTGTCAGTTAATCGGAGACCCTAGGCGAATACAGATAAGAAGGTTACCGACCTGCTGGCTTGCCTGCGTTCACCCAGTCTGTATCATGTAGCACTGCTTCTCGAATAATCTTGCTCAGCGGCTCGGCTCGGAGACTAATATAGACTTTGAAAGCCCGAGCATCCATGCCTTCGATCACTTGCAGCAAGAGATCCTGCTGCTTGGCCATATCCACGTCCAGAACTTTGCTGACTTTCCTGCAGATTGCTTTGATCGAAGTTTCTTGCATCTGATTAAATTTAGCGAGGGAAACAAGCAGTCGAATTTCCTGTTGAATCGCAAATGAGCCCCTATTGCGATATCCGACAAAACCACTTACAGGGTTTTGTACGACGGAGACATCCATACTCGCCCCTCTTAACGGCTTTTTTCGCTGCTCCACATCTGCTCCCGAGCCATCTCGCAAGTCCACATCCGTCGCCTTCATAATTCCGTCATATATATGACACTGAGTCTCAACAAAGTCCTCTTTAATTCTTTTTTTTAGGACGTTCGAAAAGCTTTCCACATCTCCCTTTCGAATTGCAGCAATTTTCTTTACAGAAGAAATAATGCGAAGTTGGAATTCGTCTACTAGAGTGAGATAGCGTATGGCTCCCTTGGGATTTGTAGCCTGAGACCAATCCTCGAGACCATGCAAAATTTTGGCGTCTATACGTCAACACAGTATTAGCCTACTGCCTCAAGGGATAATAATGCAACATACCCCTAGCCCAAACTGCGCCAATTACCTCCTTCATCTTCCATTTCATACTCTCAACCAATCCCTTCATGCCATTCCCCGAATCATTCACGACTTCGTGACCTGCCAGTTCTCCTGCACAATCAGATATATCTTCTACCAATTTCTCCGCAAAATAACAGGCGGTAATGACAGAGGTTCCGGCTGGAACGAACGATGGAAGCTGATGGTTGCTATCTTTGCGAGGCGTCGATTCAGCGATAGCCGGATCAGACAGCTTGAAGAATTGGGAGAGAAGAGAGTTGTAAAGTTTGACGATTTCGAGAGCCATAATTCGGCAAGTATTGGCAGGACGGTTTGAAGCAACAATGCTATCAGACGAATCGCGCTACTCCACTGTCAGTAATGGCCCAAGCACCGGTCTGTGGGAAAGCATTTGCCTTTCTGTATTTTCCATCCATACATGCTTTCCCGATCCTCCAGAAGCCTGCGAATGACCTTGCCACATACTCCGAAAGCTGTTTCACGAGGAAATGGATGGCCAACCAAGCTGTATCTACCGTGGTCGCTACGAAAGTTAATATCGGATTTCAGGCGACGTCAAGGTAAGCTAACTCACGAGCAAGGGAGTTTAACTCATATTCTGGCGAAGATAACTGCCGTCTCAAGAGATTCAGATAAGCAGTGGAAGTGGAGGGTTCTCTGGCGCATTCTAGCTCTGCGACTAAAGTGAGATTAGTTTGGTTAATTCTTCATGAGATAGAGGACGAACTCCTAGCACGTTCCTGGGTCTTTTCATAAATGATCTTCATGGTACTCAAGATGTGCGCATGTTGGTATTCGAGGTACGTCCAAGCAGGCTCATCGCTCTGATCCAGCTCGACCAGAATCCTGATCACAGATATAAGCATACTCTTCCGGTAATCAAATCTCAGAAGTGGGACTCACTCAATGGTCCTCTCTTGCTCTTCTACGCCTCTAGAGGCTTCCTTGAGGCCGCTATCAAGTTTCGCTCTCATATCGCCCATGATTTCCTCTACTGAACTCCACACTTTATCGAATACCCTTTTTTGCTGTTCTCTTGATGCATTAACGCCTGGTATAAGTTGCCCTGATCGAGAATTATGCAGGAAAAGACCTTTTTTATAGTCTCGCAGAGCCAGATCGTACTTTCTCTAATAATCCTTCAGTACGAACTCCGGACACATATACATATATATACATACTGCGTTGATGGATTCTAGTAGCTGGCCTGGAAGATTGAACAGGAACTTTGATTTCTCAAATACGCCGAGCGTAGATCTCAGTTTGGAGGCTTTGACAGCATTCTCCAGTACAGGTAGGAATACCTGGTCAGCTCGATGGGCAGCAACTGAGGAAAACGAGTCAGTAATCATTCACATCACCCTGAACACTCATTGGTACCTTTGAATATTTCCCTAAGTTCTCTAATACCGTGATCCGACTCATCGGCCAAAAATTCCTCTTTCATATCGCGATACACAACTAAGAAGCACATCAGTATAGTTATCCTCTAGATAAAATCAAGGCTATGTACCATCGCTCGATGCCTTTACAGCTACAAACCGGTCAAAATTGTCTTCGACGAGAATCCTCACAGCCTCCGAACGGCTCTCAATAGCCCTTTCAAGGTTGTTAATGCCTTTTTGCAGATCTTGATATGAAGCATCAGGGTGATGAGCAGAGAGGAAAATCTTTGGATCAAAAGCCTTGGAGGATAGAGAAGTAGCTGCGCCTGCAAAGAATGTGTGGTCAAGTACTGGACCCCCTAGCGACAGCGTTTCAACCTACGAGTCTTGATATCCAGGTCTGTCACGCTGTTGAGTCTATGGTAAGCGCAGTCGCTGACTATTGCCCATGCAAGACTTACCCAGTCAACTTCCCTCTCAGTCCCAGAGGATCACTGACCTCACTGGCCCCACCATCCTCACCAAGTGTACCGGTCCCAGCAAGCGGCCCGTCCTTCTCGTGGTCGACTTCTTCCCAATGCTCGGGATAAGGAGTGGATATACCGTAGAATTTGAGCACTTATGGCCGCAGAAAGTTATTAGGGACGCCTTGTTTGTTGCGACCCGACTCACAAGCAGCCTCGTCGACATCGCGTCGGCTCATGATGATACGTAGCTGTTCCTTGAACAGCCGTTGCTGATCTTCGCTTTAATCGAGGTAATTCGATGATGAATATGAAGTTTCGATAGTTCAACTATTCAAGATGCTTATGGAAAAAGTATTCGATGTGGTTAAAGCTGGAACTGGTGACCGCTTCGACTTGTTACCCCCTGGCGTAATAATGTATCGACGTCAACAATTCCAGCATCCGGCAATGGCCACGAGCTACGCACTGAGATCGGGACAGCGCGCACACGATCCGGACTGTTTTACGAATTTACAGCAAAACCTATCACGCACTGTTTTTATACAGAAAAATTGCTTTTCCAAACCGACAAAGCGCCCGCTATGGGATACGTGGTTCATGCTATAAAGCTACAACATACGTGCAGAAAGCTTGAGATGAAAACTCCGGTATAAGGAGATATGAGGCCATTATATAGCTAAGAACTAATTCTATATTTGATGATTTCGTGGCCCTTTTTCGATTAAAAACTAGTATCAACGTGACACTGCCCTCTGATTCAAGACATTTCCCTTCGTACGCCCCGTCTTTTCTTGCCTTCCCCTTCCTCTTATCCAGCCCAGCCTTCGACCTTCTTTCTTTGCAGGTTTCTCCGGCTGTGATTCCTCCTCAACGTCGTCATTCGCGTCCATCACCATCCTCTCCACAACGTCATCCTCTCCCTCTGCATCACAATACTCAGCAGGCACATAGGTGAATGGGCCTGCCTGGGCGGCCGGATGAGGATTGAAAATGGCCTCAATGATCGTTTCAGGAGGGAGATCATGCATGTCTGAATGTCTGGCAGGACGCCCGCGGCGCAGGTGGTGGGTATGGTGCCGATGAAAGCGGTGAGAGAAATCTTGTAAGGAAGGGATCAAGGGGGATGGTTGTGGCGAAGATGTTTGTGGTACGTCAGGGTGCGAACTGGCAGGAGAACTATCCCCAGGATGGGGAGAGGGAGTATTGCGATTACTTTGGCGATCTTGGGAACGAGACGAGCATCTCCGAGGACTGCCCGTTTCGCGAGGTGGAGTGTAGATCGAAGATTCGTTCTGAAGATGGTGCTCATATGGTTCATAATGAGTCGCTGAAGTCTGCGTACGAGTCAGACCCAGAGATTGAACACTGTGATTACCCCTCCATGAATAATATGAGGAAGAAGTTATTGCTGTCAAGTTCGTGCGTGTTCGCTCGAGAGCATTGGATGACCCCGAAGATGAGCCAGAGGGAGATTTGATGAGACGGACTTGAGAGCGGTCAGCGCCATATAAGAGCTTCCAGCTTAAGAAAATACGTACGGTCCCCTCGAATACTTTCATGATTATCAGCCATCAGGTCTCCCACCCCTGTAATGTGATGTCCTTCCTGCATAGGCGGACTACAATTCAAATTAATTTGTGCAGCTACATATGGAGGTACGAGATCAAACTTACGCGACCCAATCCATCTCCCCTCCCACCCATTGCAGTTCCACTGTCACCTTAACAGTGGCATTTGTCCTACTCCCTTTCAACAGAAATCTCCTTGTCATCCGACCTTTTCCTGCAAATGGTGCCAGATCAATGTCAATCATCCCAAACTTGATGGGAGACTTTTCTAATCTTCTTTCTTTCCGTGTTTGCTTCACATCCTTCTTCTTGGTATTACTACCGGCTACTGCACTTAGTCCTGATGCAACAGATTGAACGGTAGACTGTGAAATGTTGGGAGATGATCCTTCGCCACTAAGTGATGGTGAAGGTGTTGATGATGCTTGCTGAGCTTGAGGTTTGGCAGGATACTGGAAGATTGTGAGTTCCAAACCGGAATCCGACGTCGGCCCGTTACCTAGAATTAGAGTTGGTTGCCCCCCTTTTGTGGCTGCAGAAGATGGAGACTTGCTTAGAGGAAAGCGGATAACATGTCGAAGCTCAAAATCCCATTTGCAGCAATGAGACTTCAAAGGCTGTATTGGGGTTTCACCCTTTCTATGCGTGGAAATTGAGTCGGCGTCCTTGGACCTCAACTTAGAAGGTCCAGGCCCAGAAGATGATCTCAAGCGCCGTGTTATTGGTCTTTTCTGCTCTTCAAGCGGCCAGTCTGTGGTGTCACTAGAACTGGTATTGGCAGTTGCAATAGACGCTGACCTGTGAGGCATCATAGGCCTATGTAAATCGACAGGATCAGCCGGATCGAGAAGGCTGGAGTATGATGGAGTAGTACCTGACCGAACGGGCGCCGGCAGGCGATGATTGGTTCCCACTGCTCGAGGAAATGGAACAGAGAGATGATTCTGCCTGGACTGTTGGTTCGGAAGAAAGGGGGTTGATGGGGAAGCAGAAGTCGGTTTGCGAATGTTCACCTGAGGACCTCCGTTTTCCTGGCTGTTTGATGATTTTGAACCCCAGCTTGGTTGTTTGCTGACTTCATTGCTTTTGCTATCTCTGCTATTCACTTCATCCATATCCCCCTCTCGTGAGCTAATATCATCAAATAACCCTTCCGGTTCTTCCACCAACCGGGGAGACTCTACAGGTGGAAGTGTCCCGCCTTTGGGGCTTGAAGTGATAAATTGTTTGAGAGGAGTTGGATCCGATTTTTTTTTCTCTGGTTGAGTAGAGTTTTCACCTAACGAGGCTGGGGGGAGAGAGAGGGCTTTATTGGGAGGACGTAGTCGACGACCGTCATGGGATATCAAGGATCGAGGCGTAGGCGGAACAGCTATAGATGATGATGTAGATGAGGTCAGGAGTGAGATGGAAGACGTCGAGGGATTTGCTAATCTCAGATTAGGAAGAGAAGGCTTTATCTTGGGACCAGCTGTTATCCGTCAGTAAATTTCCCGTCCTCGATACGTAACGTACTATGAGTGTTCTCTTGAAGCTCCAATGAATCCCTTCCTTTAGGGCGCTTCCCCCGAAACTTCCACTCTGCTGCGAATCCTCCTTGTAATTGCGGTACATTGTTCACCTCATGGAGCACCACCATCGCATTAAAGATGGCATATTTCTGATTCTCAAACATGTGTTTGAGCCTCCTCGTTATCGGTCGGGAATGCTCATTTTGATGTGGCAGATTTGCGTTAGAGACAGTTTGAGCGGTGGGAGTCATCGAAAGAGTAGAAGGAAGTGCCGTGGAAGATGAGGACCGATTTGCAGGGCCATCTTGCAAGTCTTGTCGCTGAGTGGCATTGGCCATAATGATTAGAGGGAAAGAGGCGGGCGTCGCTGGAAGGATGTCGTTGTAAATACAAAGGGATGGCGATCCACGGGTGGCAGATTCAGACTAGGGAGTTTGTAATAAAGTGCCGGACGGCGGATATGCAGTTATACGTCTCCCCTGGTGCTCTTTCCGGATTGGCTAAGTCTGCGGCTGGATATAGAGGCGAAGTGGGGTTTGACGTCTCCACCGACCGACCCTCGGCCTGATTATGGCGATGAGAGCTTCGCGCGAAACAAACAATCCTTTCCCAAAATTATCTGATTGATGAGCGTGAGATACACGCGACAGAGGAGTCAGAGTCCTTTGGGTCGTATCTGTTCAGAAAAGCTCGCCCATGGTTTTCGTGAAGACACGTAAGCAGTATGTAAGGACGCGGAGTGGTGTTGTCGCAGATCACAAAAATGCTGATCGCCGACGCGGAAAGCCGAGGATGACAAGTTGGACCGCAGGCACAGGACACTTTGGGAAGGCGTTGAAGAAAAAGCTGAAGGCTGAATACCGTGAGACGATTGTGAACGGAAAAGGAGTGGGAATGGGTAGCTGGGCACTGAACCAAACAGCAATTTATATTCATCCTCTTCTTCTTCTTGACCTTCCCTCCGTTGGGATGGGCGACGTCTCCGCCGGCTCCGTCACTGAATCCCTAACATGCCCTCCACTTTCTCCACTTTCTCAGGCCCTTTATTTTTAATAAGCTTTGCGCATCCGTAGTGTTATCGCCGGTCGCCGCGGTTGGTCAGTCGGTGATTTGTCAGTTTGATTATTAATTCATGCACCATAATTGTGCACCCGCTTGCTGCCTAACATTCGTGCGTAATCATGGCCGGTATCTCCATGTCCCTAACTCACATGTGACTTCAACCTGTATTTACACTCCTAAAATAGCAGAGGCCAAGCTGTGAACACGCAAACATCAACTTATTACCGAAAAAAAAAGAACGGGGGTGCCTGCCAAACGCCAGATAGACGTCTGTCCGTCTCAATCATCTGACGACGCTTGATATGAAAGACTTGAATGTCTACAACATGCGTTTGAAAAGGGCAGCAGCAGCAGCAGTAATCCCGCCTTCTCCAGCAGCATACGCAGTGGTTTCGGCCGGCACAGCCTCGAACAGCTGCGGCAGAATGACTTTTAACTAGAGGCAGGGGGGGGGGGACGGAGTTCTCTGCTCGCTCATCATATATAATAGGAAAAATGGGCAATCGTGGATGCTTGTTATTTAGGATAACCAATAATGCGCAGGGGCGGAAGAGAGAGATGGGAAAGGTACATAAGACCGGGTAGACAGGCTTTAGTACTCGCATGTCATCTATTTTATTCCTCCTCTACTTTCCTCTCTTCTTACCCCGCTACTTTCGACTCCGAATTTCTACCATTGACCCCGAGGCGACTTAGCAAGAGAACAGGGAGAGAATAGAGAAGCGACAGACAAACATTAAATGGAAGGTTTATTATGAAGATTTGCTCTACGAATGTTGTTGATAACTACGAGGCTTAATATACGTGTGTATAGCGGACTTGTCTGTCTTCTTAGCTTAATGAACTGTCCTTCCTCCGTGGTTCCTTCATCCCTCATGGTTACAGCAGAAAGATACAAAAATACTACGTGCTTCTTCATTGACAGGACGGAGGCAGGTTAAGAAATACAAAAACTGGAAAAAGATGATCCCGGGCGGGATCGAACCGCCGACCTCCTGTGAAGACATTCGATGAATGTTAGACAGGTATGGTGACCAACTCCATCACGTGACCATTTTGTTGGGAATGTGTCTTGACAATTAAATACAACACGGAGCAACCACTATGCAATACAGTGTGGATTCTCCGTCCAGTCATCTACAATCGATGACTGACAGTATGTAATGGCGTATCAAGAGGAAGCAGCAGGTATGATATGAAAATGTAATACTAGGCTCAACTCCCCACCGAATTAAGTTGATATAATCATGCGATCATGATATATGGAGGATTCATCTTGCTTGTGACTTCTATGCATGATGATATCTTAATAAAATGTGCAGTGATTAAAAGGGCAATAATAGTATGAACAACGGCCGAACGGGAGGCACGATGAAAAGACTAATCAAAACCTAATAACTTCGAGAAAAGTGTATCTAATAGCCAATAACCGGCAGCTTGTTTACCCACTCATTCCTCCCTGGGAGACAATCCTCTACAATCACTCTGGCAACTTCAGCCCTCCTAATGGTGTAGCTTTTCAATCTCTCTCCGATCTTGGTCTCTTTCCTGCCTTTGGGCGGTTGGTCATCTTCTACATAAGCAGCTCCTCGGAGAATGATAACTTCTGGGATAAAATCCTTGAGAGTAGAGCTGATAGTGGTTGCAGACAGAACGTCGGTGGAAGGGGGGGTAGGTGGGGACATGACCGTGGATGCTCGCTGAAAGAGGTATTCCAGGCCTCCTTTATCCAAAAGGGCACTGCGAAGGAGCCATGGATAAAGGATCTGAATGAAAATATTAATGTGTGACCTTTGGAGCACAGCAGTGACTTACTCTCCAGACAAGAGGCATGACCTTGTGGTTTTCACCTACTCCCATAGTACTAACAGTGATTACTCGAGGAACTTGCTGACCTTTCTTGTGGACCTCTGCAAGGACATGAAGAAGAGCTACTGTAGCACGTGTGCATAAATCAGGAACATCGTTGATAAAGCCTCGACGAGTTAATTGAGACTTTCCACCTGAAAATGCCATTAGTTTTCAGCTGAAGCCGGAACTGCATGGAGAAATTTACCGATCGATGTTACTAACAGATCTACCTGACGGTCAAAGAGCTGCCTGATATCGTCTTCCACAGTAGCGTCACCCTTAATCAATTGTAACCTGCCGGAACTGATGTACTCGGCAAGATTGGGATCGGAAGACAAAGCTTCCGGCTTTCGCACGAGGAGGATAGCAGTCCATTGTTGAGTTGAAGGGGAAGAAAGAAGCTGGACGACTGTGTGGTATCCAACACCTCGAGAGGCTCCAATGAAGGCGGCGAGCATTGCAGATAGTACGATTGCTTGGGCTGAGTGGATTCGGGTAATAGCTGTTCAATGACAGGTCTGTAGGACTGGTAGACTCGAAGATGTAGGGAGAAGACACAGTGGGGATTGCTGTATGAACAAGCGTGCGGTATCCGCTCGCCTCATATACTTTCGGTGTGCTCGGCCATCGGGCAAGAAGATAACATAGTCGAAGAGCTGCGTCTTTGAGTAAGCGATGCACATCGTTGCCCTTTTGCGGTCAATGTCAAAGATCAAAAGTGTTTCTTATTGCCTCGGTGAGCCTCGGCGTCGTATTGTTGATAAACTGATTATCGGGGATGGGCAATAAACTGATTTATTTATCGGGGATTGGCCTTAGCCAATGGCCGCGAAAACGCGACACACAACCACCCAAGAGCTTATTTACATGAAGGCCGATGTTGATAAATTACGTAACGTAATAACCTCCATCTTCGCGTCTCGGTCGTCACTCGTGAAGAAATACGATCTCGAAGTGTGTCCGAGTTCTTTGTTGCTCACTTCTCTTCCTAAACAATCGCGTCCGAGAGATAGCTGACCGTGAAATGTCCAGTACCCCTGCCGAAAAGGAGCACTGGCGCTTCGTGCTCCGTGCTTTTGACGGGTATATGCGCTACCATGTAAGCCGCATGCTTTGGTTACGTAGATAGCGTCGCTAACAACTATATAGCTGTCCGCCAACCATGCTAGAAGAATGGCCTTCATCACTCTGCCGAAAGAAGAGAAGAAGGTCTATGAGCTGATTGGTTATCGGGAGAAACTAGAAGCGGTGGACGAAGGAATCCGACGGTAAGTTATCTTCTGTCAGCGAGGTTAAGTGTTCCATCTGATTAGCGCCTTCAACGCAGCAATTCTGACTTTATTGATGAGATGATTGCCAATCCTGTGTTCTCGGACATACTTTCAAGCTCGGAAGGTAGCCAATGTACTCCTGGAGACCACACGCATTCTCAAGTAGATTCTTCGCATGATCATTCACAGTCTGCATCATCCACCAACTCCCACTCCCACTCTTACTCGTCACCCAAATCCCAATCCAGTAATACGGAGGGAAAACGATCTCCAGAGTCGGATATCGCCCAAGATAAAGTACGTTCGACTCTGCGAAGCTTCGTCCGTGACTGGACCAAGGAAGGAGAGGATGAGAGAAATGCCTGTTATGCCCCATGCTTGGAAGCTCTCGAACGCTACTTCCCTAAAAAAAATTATGCTGGCGAAGAAAAGGTGGAAATAATGACCGATGGAGAAGAGTCGAAGCTTTGCAGAATGGCAAGAGAAAGATCAGAGGTCAAAGTCTTGGTGCCAGGGTGCGGGCTTGGAAGATTAGCAATGGAAATAGCTGCTCGTGGTAGGCCTTCCCTGCTTGCACCGTTACTATCATATGTGCAGTCATCTCATGTGCAAATTTATAGGATTCTTTTCCCAAGGTAATGAGTTCAACACATATATGTTGATCGCCTCCGACTGGGTATTAAATCAGTATGTAATTCAGAATATAGATCTTCCCTTCTGACTCTCCTAGGACAACGAATGCTGAGTCTCATGCTATCTTCCCATTCTTGCACTCTTTTTCGAATCATCCCACTACTGAACATCATCTTCTTCGCTCTGTGAGGATCCCTGATGTTTGCCCAGTTGATATTTTCGGCCAAGGTCGACCTGGCCCGTTCTCACTGGTGGCAGGGGATTTTGAAGAAATCTATAGGCCGAAAAACTGGGGTTTAGATGAGAGCAAAAAACACGAGCCTGAAGAACAGGAGGATCATCAAGGGCAATGGGGTGCTGTCGTGACTTGTTTCTTCATCGACTGCGTATGTCGTATCTCAGCAATCTGGTTCAAAGCTGATATAAGCGTGCAGGCTCGTAATGTACTCAATTATCTCCGAATCATCCACTCTCTGCTAGCAGATGATGGGGTCTGGATCAATGTTGGTCCCCTTTTGTGGCATTTTGAAAACTCGCCTACAACGTCGGCGAAGGGGGAAGGAAGCATCGAGCTAAGTTTGGATGAGGTTAAGGAGCTAGCTAGAAGGATAGGATTTGACTTAAGGGTGTGTTTACATTAAATTCGTCTATTCTATGGGTGGCTGATTTTCTTTATAGGAGGAAAAAATGATTAGGTCAACTTATACTGGTATCCCTGAGGGTATGTTGAGGCACGAATACAACGTATGTGACTCGTTCATTCGTCTCAATTCCAAACTGACTTCCAATGGGGATAGGCTGCTTTCTGGGTGGCAACTAAAAGGAAGGCCGAGTGAAGCATCCAAGGTTAAAAGTCTGTCTATGGGGGAGCCACACAGCACATTGCTTCGCACATCTTTCGCTAGAAGTCATGTATGGTACATGTAGATTGGATATTCCACAGTCCATCATTTGTGGAGATGTTTCAAACATAAGAGCTTGCATATAAGAACCCAAAGAAATATGAAACATTATCTGTGGATATCACAGCATATGGAAATACGGAAGATGCAGTTGAACCAGTGGACCGAAACTCATTTCTAATTTCTTCTTCTGACCTTCTTCGCCGTAATCTATAGCGTTCGCCGCTTACTGAGTCTTCCCTTCCCTTGCCAACCTATTGCCGATGTGGCCCTTGTTTTTGAGGTGGACTTCAAAATTGTTGAGAGTCTCACCGGGACCGAGAGCGTAGATTCGACCTGGGCTGCATCAAATAGTTAGCAACTATTGGACATGTTTGTACCGCTTGTCCATTTGTATCAACTCACCAGTCATTACATTTGGCTCTCCACTCTGGAGGCGCATCTGGTTGATCCGCCGGCCGGGGCTTTTGGATGACCAAGAACGAGTCTCGAGAATATTTTGCCCTCATATTACCGAGAGCTCTCTGAATCCACATCGGAACCTGTAAAAGAATGGTTAGTAGAATGTATTGACAGAATCTGCACAGACTCACTTCGATAGCTTTCCTTCCCGAGCCAGGAGATGCAGCCGACGCCAAGCCTGGAGTTCCAGTTGGCACCACAGAGGACCTTGCTGCAGGCGTCTCAGTCCTGCCCGCCGCCATTTTCTTCCTATCTTTCCTTCCGCCAAAAGTTGAGTCTGAGTCATCACTCCCGCTGTCGCTGCCACTATCACTATCACTATCGATGCCAGAAGAATCGGAACTCTTCCTTTTCTTCTTTTCGATCTTATTGTCAGAAGCGGGTTTGGAAATCGGGAATGGCACTCCGACTTCATCAGGCTTGGCAGACTTCGGTGGTCGTTCATCAACGTCATTATGACTTTTGCGTTTCTTGAGAATCGAAGTCTGATCGGTTTGCGAGTCTAGATGAAATGATGACGGGAGATTTTCCACCTTGCCGGAGAGAGGAGTAGAGGGTTCAGAAGGTGAATCGGGAATTCTATTATAATGACCGGGCTTCTTCCTCCCGGATGCGCTCAGTGCTCCATTGATGGACTGCTCATCCGCTGAGTCGTCCAGATATCCTTTCCTATGGCCTTTGATATCGCCTGTGGTGGGTGTACCGCCATTGGCAAGAGGCCCTTCTCGTATAGAAACAGGGCTTATTGCTCTGTTCTTAGGGGGCCTACCAAGGCGCTTGCCCCGGGCAGAGATATGAGGTAAATGAGGAGCAGGAGACGCGGATGCGGGAATAGGAAGGTCTTGAGCCAGGAGATTAATGTTTGCCTCTGCGGCGAGAGCA
>NC_009177.1:1966115-1983615 GCF_000149385.1 Cryptococcus deneoformans B-3501A
CAACATCCCCAACTCGCAAAGGCTCTTGTATCCCTTTGAAATCCACCCACTTTATTCCATACTTGACTCTAAGATAACTCAAGACCGCATCCGTCCACACTCCAGGCCCTGTCCAAGCCATCACACCTATCGGCCCTCCGTTCTTGGGTTCATTTAGGACAGAGACGGATGCAAGATCTTGGGCGTTCTTGTAGCGGCCTTGGTCTTTGAGGATATTGACAACACGTGCGTTTTCGTGTGCCCAGGAAATGGCAGTGGCGGTAGAATGGAGGATGCGAAGGACGGCGCTCAGCGCGATTGGATGGGAGGGAGTTGAAGCCATTGTCCATTGAACCATTTGTATCTGGGAATGTCAATGAAAGGGGCATTTTTTGAGATTCAAGTTATAGCTTACAGGTCGAGGCCACCAGTCATGCCAGTCTTCTCTATCCCCAACATCCGCTTCTAGACCAACAATCACACTCGGCTTCCCAAGTACCTCGTCAATCTGAGCTCCCTCTTCCAACCTCTTCTTCTGATCCTCATCCAACCATCCCTCACCCTCATTCCACAGTCGAGCACCATGACCCCAATGTGATGGCGACTTGAGAAGGACAGTGTCCGTGTCAGAGTAAATTCCTCCTCGGAGGAGAACAAGCAGATAACGCAATGTATCGGCACGTAAGATACCGTGAGGAAGGCTATCCCATACTTCTTGAATTTTGGTTCCTGCCAGATTTTTCTTGACCCATTTATTAGCATCGCTGAAATATCGGCGACATTAGTACAGTAGCACAACATTCGGAATGCGAGATTACTCACTCATCAGTCAAAAGATCCCATTTCCAGCCTTCATAATCCATCCTCCAATCCTTCCAGCTCCCAACTTCTTGACTCTCCGCGTGTCTCAAATCCTTGTCCGTCTGCCACACATATTTTTCCCTATCCCAATCCCAATATCCCTCTTCTCCTTCTACCGGCCCTTCGTCACTTCTCGTAAACCTGTCCAAACCCTTTGTCAAAACCCCCTTCAACTCTTTCGGCCACCCAACGTTGATAAACGCCCGCAAATGTTTTCTATACTCTCCAATCGTGTCCGGTCCATAATTGTAGACGTCATCCGCAAAGTGTCCCAGTACAGAGAGCGCTTCAGCGGACTCGTTGATCGGTGGATTGGACGGCCAGAGTTCAAGACCGTTTAATAATCTTGATGAGGAAAGATCGAGGCCCCATTTTTGCGGTGATATATGGGCGAGCTTTGCCATTTTTTCTGCGAAACTAAGACCTCCTTCATCGCCTTTGTCTCCTTCTTGCGGGGTGGGCAGATATTGCGAGCTTTCCTGGACGTCCGTAGGTTCCGTCGGCTCGATGTCGGGGAGCGGCATAGGTTTTCCGTTGGTACCTAGTACGACACCAGGTATGGGTGCGTCGTGAGGACGTTGTTGTCCTTTTCCTTTTTTCACAAAATAGTTAGCACGGACATTACCTCTTAACAATGGAGAAAATATCACACCTTCCGGACTAATGACAGTTATGACGTCTCGCATCTCATATTCTCCCAGTACCACCCACCCAACAACGCTCAATATTCCTAGAGCAATAATGATTTGGGATATTAATCTGCGTCTCCGGAGACCTATATGGAGTAGAGATGAAGAGTGCTGAGGCTGCGTATGGAGATTGGGGATGTGGGCGAAAGAGACATGTTGCAGGAAGGGGGACGAAAGGCGAGTTGGTGGAGCTGTGGTAGTGGGCGTCGATGTGGGCGAAAAGCCTTTCTCGGGGTCGTCCATGGGCAAAAGTGGATTAGAAACGGGGATGCAATGATGATATTATAAAAAGAAAGATTATATACAAAGGAAAACGAGATGATGCGAAAAATTGATATTATGCTGCGATTGCTACGCTTTTTTTGCTGATAACCACATCTCTGATGCCGCAGCGAGATCCTGGGCAAAGTATTTCTGGCCCACAGCACTTGTTGCACAAATCAGCGGAAAGGTGCCTTTCCGTGCCCAAAAAAGTGCTTTTGCAGAGCGAGACGATGACTACTGGCCAAGTGCAATGCATAGACGAACATCACAATAACAAGCTCTTCTCTGTCTCGATTCTCTATGTATTCAAAATCCAGAATGACGATGTGTGATATATCAGGGCCCGCAAATGTATGACAGTCTGTGCCTGACGACGACAAAGAAAGAAGAGGAACCATTTCCCGCTTTCCAGCGAAAGCAACAACGAAACCATAAAGGCATATCGAGACATGCTACTCGTACCGCGTAGTACCTGTGAACATAGGCCGCTGACAGGGCTGAGAGGGACAATGAATGGCCTTGTTCTCCATAGATGCACCAGCCTTGAGAAGTAGGTGAAACTGCGGCAAGGATGATAGGTGCGAGCTGTGAGTCAAGTTTAATATGTCAAAGCCAGACTGTTCCTTCCATCTACATAAGCTGTCACTTGAATCGGGCGAACCGTTAGCCTTGGATCTAGAACTGGGCCGGTCCGAAAACATGACTTATCCCCAGTGTTGAATAATCAAGTTGTTAATGGCGAAATACCGCGAACGTTTATGATTCACACCCAAAAGATAGGAAATGCCCAAACAGTAAGCGCCGTATGTGCCACGAAATATGATCAAGCCTGGCATGTCTTGTGCTAAACTCAATGGAAGACCTTCCCCCTGCTGTCCTTTGTCAAGAGTCAACCTAGACAAAGCCTCAGGAGAGGTGTTTTCTCCACTTCGTTGAGAAATGTGACCAGGTTCTTTCATGACTTCGCACGACCACTTTGAGCATCCTCTTCACCAAATACCCAGAGTAATCAGGAAGGCTGGACACTTACTTGTTATATACATGCAATTCAAGCATAACCAGACTAACCTATAAGCATTAGCAACAAGAAGCAAGAAGCAGAATAACAAAGAGAAAGGCAACAAGAAGCAAGAAAGAGAAACCACAGAGCAACACGATGAAATGCCACTCTCGCTTGCTTCCACCAATGACCGCACGCGACGCTCCCTCGCTGCTCGGATCGGCCAAATCCGAAAATGATGCCGGTGAATGACTAAATTATTAACGGCACCGACAGATGAAGGAGGCGGAAAGGATGGAGGCCCAAAAAAAACAAGAAACAATTGATCTCCACCGACCGGAGAAAGCGAAACAACGACGGCCGAGGACGAGCGATGAACGGAGACACGGGCTAGAAGTCCGTGGGTTCGTCAGCACTGGGTGCCTGAGTTTGGATATGACGTCAGCGAGTAATAATTCCCAAAATCCGTGGCACATAATTAATCTGAGCCGTTTCTTCGGTTTCAGTTCTATCTGGGTTTTAGGATTGAGTGGTACGAGCTGGGGGTTGATGAGATTGGGTTCTTAGAGCTTAGATGCTGGCAGTTGCTGTCTTGACGTTGCGGTTGGGGGATAGACGCAAGATGCTGTGAAGGTTAGGTGGTAGACTTTGGATGCACGAAAAAAAGAAGAGAAGTTTATTTACAACAAGAAGGAATCAGCGAGCAACAACAACATGTACAAGGGGACGTAGCTAACGAATAATAGTAGTGGCTGTGCATTTCAACACCGAATCGTAGCCACCTGCAAGTGCCCCTGCAGCTTCCTAATCATACTATCACTATTGTATAGGGGGATTAAAGCGAGTCCTAGTAATAAGGAAACAGAGTGGCATTTGCAGAGTCTGGAATAGGTGTGATGAATGAAGCACGCACGACCATGTAGTATTTAATTATTACTAACAGCTGCTGCCCCACATGTTTCAAGAAGCGGCGGCATCCTTGCATGACGTTGGTGCCCCATCTTTTTTACCAAGGACATAAATTAAGCACATGCTCTTCAAACGGCCACCGCACCGTTTGTTCGATATCTCGCGCGAGGCCTTCAATTACCGCCGAAGAGGTGACGTGCCTTATTGGGGCTGTAGCAGTTGACATTTTCGAGTCAATTGCATTTGTATAAAATAGGATTCATTTGCGGCTGTGCATGGGTCGAAACTGCAGCAGCGGATAACACTACTCGTAAACCATGTAACGTATGTACACATCCACAGAGGCAGAAAAAGAAAAAGGAAGAAGAGAGAGAGAGAGAGCGCGAGAGTTTGGGGACTTCGGCCCGTTTTCGTTCTGGCTATAAGCGGATATAAGCGAGAAAACCCAAGAGCCACAAAAGGCGAAGAAAAACAAGTGATTACAAAACTCCAGGGACTAAAGTGTAATCCAAATCGAATTTCTCCCGCATTTTGTTATCCGGCGAATGAGCATTGAGGAGAACGCACCGAGAGCCCGGTAAGGCACCCAAAACCAACAGCACGCGGAGAAAGAAACGGCAAAAATGGGGCAGGTAGGCCCGAGGCCGATGACGGGCTTGATGATTGACGACACAAATGAGCTTGAAAGACGGGTACAGTGGGTGGAAAGGATACACCCCTACTTTCGATTGTAATGAATTATTCTTATTTGCACATACATCTTGTATCCAGCAACTGAGCCTGCAAAAGGGGATATTCGACTGCAGTACCTCTGCGACGAGCGAAAGAATAACTCAGCCAAGAGGAAAAAGAGCGGAGTCACAAGAAGCCGGTGAAAGCCAAGTTCTCGGCAGCGCCGCCGTAATCTCAAGTTATTTCTGTCCATCTCTCCACATCTCCCCATCATCGTCTTTCCATCTTCTCTCTACCCCACTTGTTTACCTTCACTACTTTCATATACCCCAGAAAGCACCAGCGTGGAGGTTTATTTGGTCATCGCATCACCGACTAATAATATCCTGCCGATCTCGCAACGAAATCAGAAGTATCCATCTCGGCATATAATTCTGTAATCACCACATTACGCATCGGCATCTCGACGTCTCATTACATCAATACCATTCCTTCAAGTTCTTCGATGTGCTTATAGCCAGTACTTTTCCATCCACAGTATTGTCGACATTTACATTGTTCACCTTGCGTATTCGGCGGTCGTAGCCTGCGTTTCAGTTTTTTCGACTATCGACTACGTCTCCCTGGCTTCACGACTCTTTTTTCTACGTTTACAAAAACAAACAACATTCAGCCATGCTGTCTTCGAACCCTTCAATCCCTCTCTCCTCTATCGACTTTGCCGATAACGAAGGTCGTCGACTCTCGCTCATTACGGCCGAAGGCCGCAAGATGCTCACTGCTCACGACGGTCTTCCATCGCCGGGCAACTTGACACCGACTGAGAATGAGAGTGATATTGGGGAAGAAGCTGATATCACGGACGAGCGCTCAAGGCAGATGAGGTATTCGGATGATGACGAAAATACTCTTCATACGGTGGACATGGAGCAGCCTGTCGGAGCGGCAGCGATATATACGCGGGATGGACATCACAAGTTGTCCAAGGTACCCAGTAGAGGAGGTATCTGGCATCCGGATCCCAGATGGGTGAGTCATTGTTTCGATTCTCGTTCTGGTGTTGTTGTTTTTTTCTTTTTCTTTTTTTGATCGGTTTTGAGTGCTGTTCTCGGTGTGGCTTTTGTGATGGTGATGCATGCCGGAAAGGGGGAGATCGGCACCGCGGGGAGAGCATAGATGTTCTGTCCTTCTATCCGCCCATTTCTGCGCGTTCCTCGGCCTTCCTCCGCCTTCCTCCTTTTTATATCTGGCCGTCTCGCTTCTCCCATTTCCTTGCAGCATTTTCGCGGTGCTTCGTGCAGTCTTTACCTTTGTCTCGATTTTCAAAAGTGCCAGAGACTTTGTCACTGTATCAACATCCTCATTCGTGTTATCTTGGTCGTCACTATTTTGACACTAGACTTGGCTTGGCTCTCTTGGTCAAGACCTCGCATCGGCGTCTTGTCGCCCCTCTACGCCCGCTGGCTTTAAGATCCCCTGGATCCCCATCTTGTGCTTTACCATGACCCGCACGCGTCCCCCAACGCCTGCTTGTCATCGCTCCTCACAACGCTCAAAATTGAGCAAACGTCCTCCTATCTACGCTTGGATCACTTGGGATGGCCGCACTCGGCCATCAGAGTATGTCGCCAAAAAACGGCGTGTGGATCCCGCTTCATCTCCTGTTCTTTCTGTGCGCTTCATCTTTGTACACTTTTAGCCGAGTCTTTATCAGTGAGATCAACAATTGGTCAGGTGAGCTGATAATCTTATCTAGGACGAAAATGCGACTAGTCGTAGAGCGTCACCTGCTGCTCGACCTATCGACGGCGAACAATTTTTTGCTACCCATAACAAGACCCTTCCTCCCATCCTCGCCTTTACCCCTGCGGTTGCCGCACCTTCTTCGACGTCTGTCAATACAACATCTCCGGCACCCGAAGCACGAGAACCTCAGCCTCGTGCTCAAACAGCGCCTTCCAGTCCTCATCAATCTCCTACAGCAACAAGGCAACCTTCAAAACATCACCATCCCTTGCATGATTTGCGACGGTTCCTGAACCATACATTGGGTGGACGAGATAAGCATGCTAATGATCATCACCATGAAACCTCTGGCCCGTCAACGCCGAGCTCGCCTTCAATGAACGCTGCTACGCCTGGCATGCAGCGTCGTGGTAGTGGTTTCAGCGGCTTGGCAGCTGGGGGAGGCGGCATGACGAATGCCCAAGCCACCCCTGCTCACTCTCGTCATGACAAGGATAAGGATCATGGTGCGCACACCGCCCATCTTATGGGCTTTATACGTCATCATCACAGAGATAACGAAGGTGAGAAGTCACACTCTTCCCTTGCGTCATTCTTTGGACATGGCGACAAGAAGGATAAGAAGAGGAAGGAAAAGGGACACACTCCTGTGGAGAGCACGGTGGGCAGCGCTGCTCCTAGTAGGACCCAGACGTTGCAGATGACTGGCGTCGAAAGCCCCAGATCAGCTGCTAGTAGTCCCAGCATGACTCCCGCCGATGTGTCCGGTTACGCCACTCCCAAGAACGCCTCTGAATACCCTGGTGTGCCCCATCCTGTCGTCGCGCTGACGCACCCATCTCTCCACGAAGCCACCCACGCTGCTCTCTCCAAAAAGTATGGTAAATGGGGCAAGGTTCTCGGCAGCGGTGCGGGCGGTACTGTGCGCTTGATCAAGGGAAGCTCCAAGACCGGCGGAGCTTTGTATGCGGTCAAGGAATTTAGGCCAAGAAGGCAAGGAGAGACGGAGAAGGAGTACCAGCGAAAGGTTACGGCAGAGTTTTGTGTGGGTGTGACGTTGAGGCATGTGAATGTGATTGAGACCGTGGATATTGTTAATGACCACAATCATTACTACGAGGTGAGTACAAGTGATATCGGAATGAAACAAGAATTAAATAAATCTGCACAGATTATGGAGTACGCTCCTTATGACTTGTTCTCTGTTGTCATGTCTGGCAAGATGTCTCGTCCGGAAATCTACTGTGTCTTCCGTCAGATCGTCGACGGTGTCAACTACCTTCACTCGATGGGTCTTGCTCACCGAGATCTCAAGCTTGATAACTGTGTCATGACTTCTGAAAACATTGTCAAACTCATTGATTTCGGTACAGCCACCGTTTTCCACTACCCTGGCAAGCACCAAATTCCAGCGACTGGTGTTGTCGGGTCTGATCCTTATTTGGCGCCCGAGGTCCTCAGCAAGAACCAGTACGATCCACGATTGACCGATGTCTGGTCTTGCGCCATCATCTTCATGTGCATGATTCTCCGTCGATTCCCTTGGAAGATCCCCGATTACAAGACGGACATGTCATTCAGGCTCTATGTAAACACCCATCCTGAACTTTGTATGAAGCCTCCCGTGCCCACCCCTGCGCCAAGCCTTGCGAACGGGAATGAGGGCGGGCATACCAAAGTCGGCGGCCCTCATGGGCTTCTGCCTGATGGTTCTAGCTCTTTGCCTTTCAGGGCCGAGTCCAACATCAGCGGAGAAACCGCCGTTGACACGCACAAGGGATCGCCCGATTCGCCTCCGAGAAACAACGGCCATCTTCAAGGCTCTCCCACGAGCTCATCTTCCGGTGAGGCTCAACTTGCTCAACTTCATCTCCGTGATGACAACAATGGGAAGCACAAGGATCCTTCAGACCTCAGCTTCCCGAGGAGAAGCGATTCTATTGTTTCCGTGCCTGCGAACAGGTACGCCACCAAGGGCGGGCTTGCGCCTCTGCAGCCCAAGAGACAAGGTACTTTGCCTCCTTCGAGTTTGGCCGTGAAGGACGAACATAGGGGAAGGAGCAGGGCTGTATCTAGCCCCACTAGCCAGCCCTCTACACCTACAGTCGACCACCGAGGCAACCCAATCAATGCCGCTGACGCCGGTGCAGAGAAGAAGGAAAGTACGCCAGAGAGTAGAGCGGAGACTCAAGCCAAACGGGAACGTGCTGCCAGCATCTCCTCCACCCGTACTTTCAAAAGTGGCGGTGCTGAATCCATCTTCCGTCTTCTACCTCGAGAATCCCGTTCGGCGATCTTGCGCATGCTCGCTGTTGAGCCTTCAATCCGATGCACCCTTTCGGATCTGCTCGTTGGCTCAGGGAAGGATAAGATGATGTGCTCTTGTGGGTCTGAAGAGTGTTCGGGCAGTGTGGCGCAGCCCCCCACGGAGATTACGGGTATTAGTGCAGATGAGGAAGATGATGGAGATGAGTGGGTGAAGAATATTGATTGTTGTTCGCATCATGTGGGGAGACCGTCAAATCATCAGCATATCAAAGTGGTGCCGGAAGAAAAACCAAAGAGGAAGTTGTTCCATTAAATCAGAACGCAGTAGTAGTAGTAGTAATGTGGTTACGTATATTTTGTACGAAGAGTCGATGTCTTGGCTTGATTCATTTTCTAATCAACTTTTTACTAGTTATTTATATGGATGTGTATTGCCAGATGATCTCGCGTTTCGGTTGGATAGTAATGATACAAACAGTGCCACGTGGTCGTTGAGTGTGACGATGTAAAAATAAAAGCATGAAGAAAGTTATTACGTAAGGCACCAACTTTGTAAGATCTACTCTAGGGTTTTGACGCGTCTAGATGCGTGCTAAGAACCGAATAGGGATTGCAAGGAAGGAAGAAGGAAGAAAGAAAGAGTATTTGTCTTGACACTTCATCCATCCCCACGACCCATGCTCAGGCCAAGAAACCACCCGGCAAACGTCCCGTCCGCTGCAGAACCCGACACTCCCATGTCCCACTACCCAAGCGGGCATGTCCACGCCCATCCAGACGCAGCTGGTGCGACCGTTGGGGCTCATGTCGAGGCAGAGTATTTTCCCGACGCTGACCACGAGGCTGGCGCAGGCGATACCCCGAGAAGAGCGAGCGCTGGTACCGCTGCCGGTGTAGGCATTGGCGAGAAGCGGAACGTGAATGAGCGAAAAGGATTAGCAGGAAGAAGGAAGTTTGGGTTTAGGCTCAAGGGGTTGATGGGAAGAAAGGGAAAAGGTAGCAAATTTGGTACGTAGATTCGGGGGCTTAGAGGGTGGACGGATGTGCTGACAGAAAAGTACGATGACAGGCCTGACACAGAAAGGCTGGATGCTTGTGACGGCCGTGGTGGGCCTTCTCATCTTCTTGAAGCTCGTCTTCTGTACGTGCCCACCATCTTCGCCATTCCAATTCATCTACATGAAGGCCAACTGATTCGGTATACTAGCTTCAAATGGTTCGGATGGCCATCACCAGACGTACGATACTGCGCACCTTATCCCGCGAGATTATCTCAACCACTCTCTTACCGATCCCGCGCCGTTCGAGTTCTGCCCTGTCTTTGGTCCTGGAGATGCTATCGCGGCCAAAAGGGGTCAATTTGAGCTGTTGAGAAGCCGTCTGCACACTGGTACCGGTGCGCGAGTGCAGAGAATCCTTCAAAAGGCGATGAGCGGTGCGCCAATCACGATTAGTATCCTGGGTGGTTCAGGTGAGGGCGCTACATAATCTGTCACAGATAGAAAGAACCGGATAAGCTGACAACCGAGCTTAACAGTTTCCGCGTGTACTGGTGCGGGAGACGACCCTACACACGAAAAGTGCTACCCCCACCGAGTGTTTGACTGGTGGAACACTGTTTTCCCTCATCCCGCCAATGAACTCACTAACGGTGCCACGCCCAAGACCGATTCTGCGTACTATGCGTATTGCAACAGCCACCACTTGCCTGATAAGACTGATCTTGTCATTCTCGAATTCGACTCTGCTGATCCCAAGTGAGTTTATATTGCGGCATTAGGACGTGAAAAAGAAAAAGGAACTGATAAGGTACCCAAGTGATCCCGAGTGGTTGCAGCACTTTGAACTTCTTGTCCGATCTGTCCTTGTCCGACCCGAGATGCCTGCAGTGATCATTCTTGGTCACTTTAGTTTACAAGTCCAGGCTCAGAACGGTTTTGCTGGTCCTGAGCTTTTGCACAACGTCGTCGGTCAGTTCTACGATGTTCCGCATATCAGGTAAGTTAACTCTAAAGTCATAAATATGAATGTTACCATGTTAACCACACATCTGGATTAATCAGTACCAAAGGTGTCTTGTACGAACATTACCTTGGAACACCCGACAAAGCCCGTTCAGCGTACTATGTCGACCCGAACCACCCCAACTTTGCTGGGCACGATCTTATCGCCGACGTGCTCATCTCTTACCTCCAATCCCAAATCTGTGCTGGCTGGTCAGCCATCAACGGACATGGGTACGACGTCCCTGCGCTCGGGACTGAGGGTGACAACACCGTCGCTGGGACACCGTCTTTACTTGGAGGTGTAGGTTTGCGAAAAGGTATGCCTGGACAGGACCCTGGAGATGGATCTTCTATTGGGTCGTCATTGTCGGATAGGTACCAAGGCTTGAGAGTACCTCAGATCAGGCTTGCGGACAGGCCGCATGATGTGCAGGCGTTTAGGGAGATTGAACCGTTCTGTGTGGCCGCCAGTGATTTAGTGAACCCCTTGCCGCCGACATTGTTCTTTGGTAATGGATGGGCCACTTATCACCCGCCAGCCAAGGGCAATGTCGTCGAAGACAGACATTACTGGTAAGTATCACACACGTCTTTTTCAGAGGTAGAGCTGATGTAGAATACATAGGTACGCCGACCGACCTACTGCTCGTCTTCGTATCCCTCTCAAGCTCGGAGCGGGTGACGTCGGTATCTACTTCCTTCAGTCACCTCTCGACAAGCCTCTGGGTGTAGTCAAGTGTTGGGTCGACGATAATGTGAACGGCGCAAAGGAGTTGCACGGGACAGCAGAGGTGGAGGACGTTATTGCTACGTTGGTGATGATTGACAGGGGTGTAGAGAGGGGCTCGCACTTCGTAGGTTTCTGTCTTATTTGGTTGGCCGGTATTGACCAGGATCTGACGCCGCATGAATAGGTCGAGTGTGAGCTTCAGGGTGAACCAGGAGGATCATCCCCGCCTTTCAAGATCCTTGGAATGTGAGTGACAGTTGCGGATACTGGGATCAGACGCTGACGGGAGGTGAAAAAAGCTTCACGACATAAACTCGAGGGTCCTTGTGGTATATACATGGGATATTTTGTGGAGAGTGGGATGATCATACTATATCTTATTTCTTTCTTTCGTTCTCTTGCGATGCATGCTTGTTATAGAAGATGGTTTAATGGAAACTACCACAGCACCATACGGAGTTGTTTGCGGCAATGGTTGTCGGGGTTATCTCCGAATATAGTGCCGCAAGTCGACCCGAATTCCGTCACCCTCCCCCGTCTCCACCTGAATGTTTTTACCGTCATAACATTTTCTCTCCACTTTTCCTTTCAAAACGCCCGTTGCCGCCTTCATACACCATGATCCGAGGATTCAAGCAAGCCCGTGCCGCTGTCAAGGTACGCACCACAACTTTTCCCATTCAAAACTGTCCACGGGAACGCCGCTGGCAGCTTCGTCGCTGGGGACCGCCGCGTTGAGGAGTACGGATGCTGACTTTTGTCGCCTCGACGGTGTAAACAGCCCCTCAAGACCGTTTCTCAGCAGAAGAGGAGCCTCTCTATCCACGAGTACCAGTCCGTCCAGCTTCTGAATTCTGTAAGCACACTCTCGCTCCCACAGACAACGTTCCCAGCACAGCACAACAGGCAGCTGACTCGCTCACTTCTTTTCACCCGCTGCCGCTCACAACAACAGTATGGTATCCCCACACCCAAGGCTCTCCCTGCCTTCTCCGCAGCCGAGGCTGAGAGCGTTGCTAAGAGCTTCGGTAAGTGTTTTCCATACATGCAGATAACCGGCCGACAGCCGGGTACACCTCTCCAAAAGTCTACTCGGGCGATATGCTGATAGTCGGCGTGAATAGGCAAGGACGAGCTTGTGATCAAGGCTCAAGTGTTGGCTGGTGGCCGAGGAAAGGGCCACTTTGACTCTGGTTTCCAGGGTGGTGTGCAGATGGTCGACTCGTGAGTTTTCTTGATATTCTCAACTACGGGTCTTTTGTCTTTTATTTGGGCTGAAGGAGCGCTTGCTGTTTTACAGTCCCGCTCAGGCCAAGGAGTACGCCGAGAAGATGCTTGGGTACAAGCTCATCACCAAACAAACTGGTGCCGCCGGCCGAATCTGTAACGCCGTCATGCTCGCCGAGCGAATGCCCCCTCAAAAAGAGTATTACGCCGCTATCCTCAACGACCGAACCACAGGCGGGCCCGTGCTCGTCACCTCCAGCCAGGGCGGTATGAACATTGAAGACGTTGCCAAGGAGACTCCCGATGCCATCATCACCACTCCCTTGGACTTTGACAACGGTATCAGCCACGCGGAGGCTTTGGAGCTCGCGAAGAAGCTTGGATTCAAGGAGAACGCCCAGAAGAACGCTGCCGACGTCTTTGGCAAGTTGTACACCATTTTCAAGGAGAAGGACTCTACCCAGATTGAGATCAACCCCTTGGCTGAGTTGAGCAACGGCCAGGTTCTCTGGTAAGTGCATCTTGGGTATAAAAGAGGTTCGCAACTAAGTGAGCTGTAGTATGGACGCCAAGTTTGGTTTCGACGACAACGCCGATTTCCGACAGAAGGATGTCTTCAAGCTCCGAGACACCACCCAGGAGGATGCTCAGGAAGTCGAGGCTGCCGAGTACGGTCTCAACTTTATCAAGCTTGACGGTGACATTGGCTGTCTCGTTAACGGTGCCGGTCTTGCTATGGCTACCATGGACGTCCTCAACCTCCACGGTGGTTCTCCCGCCAACTTCGTGAGTACAGTAAACGCCGAAGGATGCGTGGCGCGCACAGCTGATGAGGTTTTTAGCTCGACGTTGGTGGTGGTGCTACCGCCGAAGCCGTCAAGAAGGCTTTCGAGCTCCTCTTGACTTCCAAGAACGTCAAGTCTATCTTTGTAAACATCTGTGCGTTTCAAGTTTTGATCTTCTACTCTGAATCAAAACTGACAAATACTGTCTGTCAACTTAATAGTCGGTGGTATTATGCGATGCGACGTCATTGCCGAGGGTATCATCAAGGCTACCAAGGAACTCCACCTCGAGATTCCTCTTGTCGTCAGGTTACAGGGTACCAAGGAAGAGGAGGCTAAGCAGATGATCAGGGAGTCTGGTTTGAAGATCTTCCCCTTCGGTAAGTCCCATGCCGCTGTGAGATTGCCCGTATGAGTTTGTCTCGCTGACATGTGTTTGCTTCGTATAGATGGGCTGGATGAGGCTGCTGCCAAGGCTGTTGAGGCTGCGCGAGCTTAAGATGGGACGTTGAGTGGTGCGATTAAAATGGCGTAATGAGGATGTGGGCCGAAGGTTGTCGTCCTCTGGAAGAGGCAGTCAAAGGCAGACAGGACGCCTGGTAATTTTGTGCAGATTGAACAGTATATCGATCAAGACAATTTGATGATTGATCCTCTTTTACACCCTCAGGAAATCTTATCTAGGTTATTTTACAGATGAGATGAATCATTTTACGATAGAAGCAAGGGTGTGGTCTTTAAAGGTACAACAAGTGCATCATGACTTCTTTGATCTTTTCTCATAAGGACGTCTGTGATTAACATAACCACATTTCCGAAAATTAAACCATGTTATAAAGATAAGCAAATATAATCGGCATATCGTTACAATTCTCCCTCATCAAAGAATTGGGCAACATCGCGTAACCTGCTTCTTACACTCTTCTTGCTATCGCCTCCAAGCTCTTGCATTGCTTTCAACATTTTTCTCACCCTTGGATTTGCTTTCGATATCTGTGTCGAGTGTTCTTGCAGAGCTTCGTTGAACATTTGATAGGTCCGAAGGTCCCTAGCAAATGTATGAGTCTGTTTCGCCCCATCAGCCTCTCATACTCCCTTTTTAACGGAACGACAAGAAAAGCGCGGTACTAACTGGAAGAATCTCCAAATCCAGCTGTCCAGCAGCCAAACTCCATATCGCCATGATTATAAGATCCAATGCCGCATTTGCCACGTACTCCTCCACCTCGCCCACTCCTCCCGCCACCCCTCTCAATTCCTTTGTACTGAACCGCCTCACCATCTCTTCCGCTTCAGCGACAGGTTTGCTCGTCCGAAGAGGGGATGCGCGAAGGAGAAGGGTGAGGTCGTAGATGGCTTTGTGGAGAAATGAATCGCCTTCAGACATGATGAGGACTTGGAGGTATGATGAGAGGAGGTGGGGGGAAGAAGAATGAAGAGAGTTGTCAATTGCTAGTTTGAGCTAAGGATATAGATTTGTTAGTACAGCCAAGATGACTGGGCGTCGATACACACATTAGTACCTATACAACACAGTCAGTAAAGGAGCGAGAGAGTGTCATCCCAGTATACTCACGGAGTCCCTTGAGAGTATCCTTCGTCTCCTTTTTTACAAAGTCCTCGGGCTCGAGGTGATTCACATATCTACAAGCACTGCCGTCAGCACCCCAGAAAGCCTGTATATCATGACCGCACCTAGACAGCGTTCCTACGAGCAAGATGACGATATCTCTCCATCCTTCCCCAAGCCTTGCAGCATAAACAATCGGAAACTCCGATCCGTTCTTTTGGAGAAGCAACTTGAAAGCATGGTCTCTCACACGCATGATAAAGTCAATATCATGCTTGTCAATAGCCTGATAGAGCTCGTAAGCTTGTGGTGGCCTACTAAAGCCTTGTGTTTTTCCCCATTTATCATCGTTTGGGCGGTCTTTCAATTTACTATTCTCTTGCTGCCGTCGCGACCATGTGCCTTGCTCTTCCCTGGCAGCAGCGCGTTCGAGTTGCCAAACTTGGTCCTGGAGCGCTTCCTCTAGCTCTCTCTCCCTTTGAAGCTGCTTGGTCTGCCGGTTGAGCTCAAGCTCACTTTGTAATACCGACTCCTCTTTCATGGCCGATGCTGGTGGCAGCGGATGGAGGAGGACTGGGGATGAATGGAGGCGTGGGGATTTAGCAGATGCGACAGGGCTTGTGGGCTGGTCCGAAGGAATTGAAGAGGGGGAAGGAACGGATGGAAGTGCTTTGTTGCGGCAGGTCATTGTGCATTTGCAGTCTGTGGAAAGAAAGAATGGGAATGCCTCATTTTATAGCATCGCTCATTTTGGGCGATTAACGAAGGTGGAGGTCAATTCACTGGCTGCGTGGAACTGACGTGCCGGCATAACAAAAGATGTCGAGCCCCATTCGTTATTATGCCGTGCATCTTATTTATCTTCTGTACAAGTTACCATATGAAATACAGGCTGAGGGACGGCTTTACTGTCAATAATTGAGAAGACTCCTAGGTCATCCTACTATATAACATCCAGCTATGAAGGAAGATCTGGTTGTTCGCATGCGAAGAAGCAATTGATGTGGTCCAAATAATTAGACCCAGCAAAGCTCCGGTCTGTGGAAGATAAGGTTTTCAAAGATGCAAGGATGTTCCTTTCAGCATTGACGGCTTCGGCACAGTAACGTACTCCCTCATCCTCTGCCAAGTTTTTTACTTCCAAATGTGCCTCAGAACCGACTCTAATGACTTCTCCCAAAACAAATTTCTCATTGAATCCCAAATCGCCCTCCGCATAAAATTGCCAAGCAGCAGCTTGGGTATCACCGTTGCACGAAACATGGATGTTAACCGGTTTGCCATCTCCCTGGCCCCTCAAAACATCAATAGCAGGTTCTTCTAAAGAAATACCGATCCAGTTGTATCTAAATCCCCTGTTAACTCTGGACAAATTGCCCTTCCGGCTGGGAATCCAAGTATGCATGGAAGAGAACTTTGCCATCCTCCTTGAACTCGGTGATGGCTCCGGCTTGACCCCAGTTGGCAAAAGTGTTGTCATTGGGCAAGAGTTGGGCGTTACCTTGGGAGTAGGCGAGCAAACCATCGGGTGCAGGGTATGACCGGAGGGCAGAGACTATACCGGCGGCGTGGTTGGGTTGGATATAAGGGCTCGAGAGAAGCTGCTGATGGTTTCATCAATCGAATGAGCAGTCTTGTCGTGGAGGGGGATCGTTTCGATCATGCCGTTGGGAGCGGGAGATATATCGAGCGTCGTGCTGGTAAGCGAATCGAGCTTCGGGTTCGACTTTGAAAGAAGATCGTTTGTGAAAACCATCCAGTTGCCTAGTGAAATCTCCGCTGGTACCGTTGATCTTGAATATAGCAGCATAATTTCGCGCAGGGATGAGGTAGTTGCCGTGGTTACCTTTAGCGATATTGTTGACGTAAAAGTAGTTGTAGGCATCGGCGGCGCCGGTACCGTAGCCGACAGAGGTGCCTCGGCCGCCCTTTAGGGGAGAGCACTGTCTACGAGGAGGTTAGTCGGTGTTTGTTTCGCTTTGCCCAGGATTCTTTCATTCACAGGAAGGATCAACATGTTCAAGACTGTTCCATTCGAAAAGAACTCCTCCGGTCTCAATGTCAACTTCTGGAGATGAGAAGATATTAGCGACAGGAAAAAGTGAGAAACTATAGAGATCTCACCTTGGAAGCTACCAGCAAGGATCCAATCCTGCTCCTTCTCTCCATTGTACGGCTGCAAGTCGTGGATGGTAATAATAGGACTCTCAATCAAGATCGTCTTACCATCGAGAACCAAAAACTCATGGACAGAAAGATGGTGATGGCTTCGAGCTTGAAAATTTTTGATAAATTTGTAATTGTCATCGGGAATCCCATAATTGCCGTGCATCAGACCACACTCCTTCATTCATTGACCCTTGCGTAGCACGAAGCACGGGTTTGCCATTAAAGACGTCAGGTCGGAAATTGGCAGTCCAGTCACCGTAATATCCGAGTCCAGACCATACCAAATGTCCGTTATCTCGGAACATGTAGGCCCAGTTCGGCAGGACCATAGCTACCTGGGACAAAGCCCTGATAACGAGCGACAAAGATCAAGTCACTTTCGACATTATCAGAGTCAGCTGGGACGGTGACGTTGAGTTAAGAGGGGGAAAGATGGGGGCGAGAATGATACTGTCAAGCTGCGGAGACAGATCGGAGCAGGACCGCCAAGACGACCAAAAATGTGGATGTGACGACAACAATCATGGTGAACGTTGTCCTTCATGGTGATGACAGGGGCCGAGAGGTCTGATGAATTATTCCATCCTTTTATTCGTGATTTCTGGAATATGAACTGTAATGAATG
>NC_009177.1:1988615-2048615 GCF_000149385.1 Cryptococcus deneoformans B-3501A
ATTTGATACCGAATTACAAAGGTGCATGTCCGTTGGTAAGAAGACTCTCGGGATCCTTCGACCTTTGCAAAGCGCTTTCTGAAGATGGGAGTTTACCGAAGTATAAATGGAGGTGAAAGCGTAAATGAAAGGTGCTGAATTTTTTACTTACACGGTCAAACCAAGAGATGACGCTGCCTTCAGCCTCTGGCCTTCCTTTCCTTGTCTGGCTTATATATGTAGCAATAAGCTGACAGAGAGACTAGGTCATGTAGATTACTTTGAAACACACGCCAACAAAATTGATCATGGACGGTTATCCTTCGGCTTCAAGTTCGCATACCTCGTCCCGTCCTGTCACTCCTAGCTCGGATCAGAACATACCATATAGCAACCCAGGTTCACGCGCTGTTTCTCCCCCCTTTTTTGACCAGTACGTCTATTCCAACCAAGCCACCGATTTTGGTGCCTCGGACATGGAATCTATTATGTCGAACGTATCCTCCACCGATCCCCTGATGGAAGCGCAGATTTTGGAGGCTATGAGTAATGGCACTTTATTTTCCAACAGTAATCTTGGATTGGAAGGATTTGATGTCGCCTTTCCATTTTTGTCGGTAACCGATGCTGGCTCCCCTTCCAGACAACTCGCAAGCCAGATGTCGTCTCCTTCCGTGGGTCCTCTTGATATACAACAACCTTTCGGATACCCTGCGGAGGATGTCACAAACTGGATGCTGGGAGAACAAAATCAGAATCCTTCTGCCTCAGGAATAGCAGGAGGTTCCCCTTTATCGCCGACACTAATTGTTACCGATGTAGATCAGGCGCAGCAATCGGCAATCTCTCCTTTTACAAGTCGTCGGTCGCGAAACCAATCTTTTTCTAGCGTTCTGGAGTTGCGTGAGTCTATATCAATCAGTTCCAGTTATTCGACTCAGAAACTAATCCTATATACTCTCGCATACTAGCACTCGATCTCCAGTACAGCACACAGCGGGATTCTCAAATATATCAACAATCGTGGCAGGAAGTCACTGATCGAGATACGACAATCCGAGAATTAAGATCGACAGAGGAAGCGCAACGATCTAGAATACAATCTTTGGAAGAGGATTCTAAAGCCAAGACTGCGCAATTGGCTGTAATGCAAGCAGTCATTGTAGACCTTTGGATGAAGCTACAAGAGCGTGATGTTTAGATACAAGTATTCTAGGGGAAAATATCATTTTTACGGCTTGTACCTTTCATTGAGACTTGAGACACCCTTTTTATAGAATACTATCCGTATATGTTAATAATTCCTGGTGTAATAGAGTCCCTAATTTGCCTCACTAATTACCCTAGCTGCCTTCTTCCCTCCCACTGGGGTCTACTTCGCTTCCCCTGTCCTCTGCTGCTGCCTTCCTTCCATGTGAAAGAGATCAGACATGGGGTCAAAAGTTAAGGAGCTCAAGTTCCGCCATTCTCTATGAAAAGGTGTACTTTTCTTCACTCGTTCGTGCAGTAGTTTGATGAACGGTTCCCTTATTTTTTGAACGTCTTTTATCCGGTATTAGAATAATGAACACATGCTGGTGTAACGCAGCATTGGGATCGGGACATATCCGTCGAATAGTTATCTAACCGTTTTGCCACTTATAGTAGTACGTAGGTAAATAGCACTGCACCCCGGTCCAAGTTTGATTACCTACGGACTCAAATTTACTATACCTATTTCCTTCGGGCAGGGGTAAATGGTAGAGTTATACTAAATTGTTGTCTACGTTCGTTACTTACTGTGTCAGTTGTTTGTCCACCATACGTTCGTTAGCTGTGGAAATTACTCGTAATGTCAAATTGATTATTATTATTATACTCATCAGTGCCTTATCTCCCTAGCATCCTTATCAGTTAGTTATATCACTACTTTATAGTTCTAATTGACCTCATTACGAATGACATTACAACCTCCTCCTTATGAATAAGCCGACTGTTAATTGAATTTATCATCCGTCTCTTGGCCTTGAGAAGACGTCATTATAACCTCCACCTTCTGAATAAGCCAACTGGACCCCTCAACCTCTTTATATACGACTATGTTGGCAGAAGATCAGTACATTCGTACAATGTAGTCTCTGTGACCAATTTATAGATCACTCTCAAGCAGTACGCATCAAAATCAACGAGATCGACGTGACATTTTAGCGCACACAAGATGGTTTCTGACAGCATTCCCCAAACTATGAAAGCATGGACTCAGAATGGAGTATGTGTCATAATGTAAAATGACACGAACGACGGTCTTTTGAGCTTACAACTCACATTCAGGCCGACTGGCTATCAATCAACCAAATCCCAGTTCCCCGTTTGAAAGACAACCATGTTCTTATCAAAGTAAAGTATGCGCCTCAGGTATGTTCATCTGTTGTCGTCCAGCTGTCTCCTCTGGCAGAGATGGACATTCAGGGCAATATGATATTCACGATACTATCTGTGATCGGGTAGAATCCCACAGACTGGAAACATGCCGTCAGTATCTCCCTTCCGGGGGATGTCCTAGGCTGCGACTTTGCCGGGACGATTGTTAAGCTTGGGCCAAATCTCAAAGTTCCCCTCAAGATCGGTGACCAAATCGCTGGCTGTGTCAATGGGGGATGGTCTAATGTCGAGGGATCATACGCCGAGTACGCCGCAGTTGAAAGTGACATGTGTTTTGTGGTGCCCCAGGGAATGAAACCTGGGGAGGCGGCGACGTTTGGTATAGGATGGGTCACTGCTGCCCAGGTAAGTCAGCATGTCCACTGATGAGATCTACCGTGTCTGACGGGCGTGCGCCATAGACCATCGTCCACCAGCAAGGCAAATCTTTCCCTCCCGGCGACACCAAAGTATCTGGCAATCCCTGGGCAAGCCATTATACATTAATGTATATTTCTCGCTGCTGACCAATTTGTTTGCAGTATATTATCTACGGTGCCTCCACCTCTGTGGGTTTCTTCGGCATATCTCTGGCCAAAGCGTTAGGCTACCGCGTTCTCGGTGTCTGTTCTCCTCACTCTTTCGATGTCGTCAAATCTTACGGTGCCGATGCTGTTGTCGATTATCACGACCAGAAAAAAGCGATTGCTGAAGCTCTCGACATCACCAATGGGGGTGTTGAGTACGCGCTTGACGCTATATCCGACGGGGATAGCTTCAAGATCGTAATAGGCATGATGGGTGACAAAGGGAAGCAATTGAACTGCATCTTGGGTGTTCCAGAGGAAGTGTATAAGATCAACCCGAAGCTCAAAGTTGAGTGGACGTTGATGCATACCATGTGGGGAGTAGTGAGTAGTAGCCATTCGCTGTTTGTACAATTTATTGACGACGCGCGCAGGAATTTGATTGGGCCCCACGTTCTGAGGAACATCAGATATGGCCAGTCAAACCCAAAGACAGAGCGTTTGGAGAGGAAATTTTCAGGAAAACCCCTGAGCTGATCGCCAAATACAATATTCGACCTAACCCAATCTTGATGCGAGGTGGTTTCGAAGATATCGAGGAGGGGCTGAAGGATCTGCAGGTGAGTTGCACTTCAACGACAGGTACTATTGTCCGTGGCTAAACTGTGGGTACAGAATGGAAAGATCTCTGGTAAGAAATTAGTGATTAAGATAGCTTGAGCAGCAGAAGAATCGCTGCAGAGAATTTCATACCAAAGGCTATGCGGTCGTGCCGGTTGTGATGTTGTTGCTGAAGGCAAGAAATGAATTGTATGTTTTAAGTTCGCTTGCGATGAAGAGGAACATTGCCCGAGGACCCAAAATGCCGTTGAATGATTGAGCTGTACAATGATGGAGTGAAACCCTAGAACGCAGCAAGAACCTGTTGGACCATGGCAAACTGGATTGGAAAAAAGCTAATAGCAGGATAGGAATTATAGATGC
Organism: Cryptococcus deneoformans B-3501A; assembly: GCF_000149385.1. Taxonomy (NCBI): domain Eukaryota; kingdom Fungi; phylum Basidiomycota; class Tremellomycetes; order Tremellales; family Cryptococcaceae; genus Cryptococcus; species Cryptococcus deneoformans. The sequence goes on from NC_009177.1 coordinate 1,992,506, forward strand.
AGTGTTTACCAACCACCTTTTTTTCTAATGGTTAGGCTACCAAAGGAAAGACTCCATTTGTATGTATGTGTTTACGAGGGCATTCAGCGGTATCCGTTTCGAAACAATGACACGCGCTGAGAGGTTCTATCCTTACTGTTACATTTGATTGAATGGAGCGAGAAGGAGGAGGGTTGTTTTAGAACACCAGACCACAACAATAAGTCACCGAGTCACCGATTGCAAGTGACGGCACGGCAACTCGTCCAGAGTACAGAACTTGATCAACTGATCCATGTATCCAAAGCTTATCCATTCCAATGAATTCGTCAACGCGAACACGACTCGTCGCAATCTATGCCACAATTTAATAATATCGCTCTCGTTCTTATTAACTAACGGCTTTCATTTCACAACAGCCATCATGTAATGTTGGAATTTGCGCAATTTATAATTTTAGGGGCTACAGGGAGGTATGTCAGAATCCGTATAACTGTGCATGTTCGTTAACTGTGAGGAAACCTGGTACCACGTTCTACGTTAAGTGGTGGTGTACCTGAATTGGTTATGAATCCGACATGACGTAAACAAAATCACGTGATTGAATCGCCGTGCTTACAAAGACCTCCACCAAAAAAGTTCCATAGAGAAGAAGCGACGGATGAAAAACAGAAGATCCATAAAAATAACTCTTTTTTATGCATGTCCAGCAAGGCAGTGGGCTCTCCCGAGACTTGCTACTGACCGCCATAGATGTCTCTCTATGATCACCAAGAAGAGGAGGAAGATCTCCCTCATTTGAACGAGGACGACATTGAAGAGGTGCTCGAGGATGACGGCCAAAGGCCGAGCGGATTGGACGATGATGACCTGGGTTATGGACACGATGAAGATATGAAAAGACTCGAAGACGGGATCGAGGGAATGGAGGTGATCGGGAAAGAGCCCAAGGAGAATAATAGTTGGGGAGCAACTGGTTAGTCAATCCGGCTCTGCGTCCCGTGATGTTGGAGCTGATGTAACATCGTCATTATGTAGCTCTTCATCAAGATCACAAGTCAATATTTGCTCTGTCATTACACCCCAAATTCCCCAACCCGCCGCTGGCAATAACAGGCGGTCAAGACGACACCGGCTTTATCTTTTGCCCCATCCCTTCCAGCTCGGCTGACGGTAACACTTCAACATTCAACTCCGAAACATTTCTCCCTATCAGATTATCGGGACACACAGATTCAGTCGTGACAGCAGCTTGGAATTTTGATGGTGAGATGGTGGCTACGGGAGGAATGGATGGACGTGTGAGGGTGTGGCGAAGAGTCAGGAAGAGAAGAGGTCAACCATTGAGCGAAGAAGTGTTGAATTCGCTGGAAGGGTGGAGGGCTTGGGAGTTCCTCACGAATCTCGAAACTGGCAGCGAGATTACTGTGAGTTAAAGTCATGATGGGGACCCATGCAGAAGCTAATGACGAAACGCAGTGGTTAACATGGCACCCTAAAGGTAATGTCCTTACTGCTGGCTGTGAAGATGCTACAGCGTGGATGTGGAACTGTAAGCAATCATATCCCTTATTCCCTTCAAGTGATAATTAATCAACAATTTAATAGTCCCATCAGGAAACACGCTCGCTGTACTTCCATCGCATACCTTATCCTGTACTGCTGGTCTCTTCCCTCCCACCGCCAAAAATCTTCTTACTGCCTCCCTCGACTCATCACTCATCCTCTGGGATCCTCGTTCCCCAAGCCCCGTCTGGAAGTCCAACATCTTCCTGCCTCCCAATTCGCCGGAACTCGATCCGAGTATACATGGTATCACGTCCCTTGCTGTCTCCCCTCGAGGTGATGTCGTTGCCGTCGGTGGCGCTTCGGGCAGTGTTAAGATTGTTAGTTTGTCCAAGGGAGACGTCTTAACGACTCTCCAGGGCCATAGGTTTGGTGATAGTGTAGAAGCGCTTTGCTTCGTAGATCTTGCGAACGGAACAGGGGATGGAGGTAGGGGGTTAGTCTGTGTGAGTGGGGGGACAGACGGACGTGGGTTCGTTTGGGATGTAGCGACAGGACGGGTTAGGTCCGAAATCCAACATGATGTGCGTTGTTTTCCCCTCTATCTATTCTGTTCCCAACTGACGATTGTGATAGGAGGTTATAACTTCCCTCGCTCCCCATCCTGCTCCGAATCAACATCTTCTTACAACCGCGTCCCTCGATTCCACTCTCAAGACGTGGGATATTCGAACAGGTACTCCTGTAGCTACCCATCTTGGTCATACGGGGTTGGTGGGTGGAGTGGCTGTCGCCCCTCTGGGAGACGGTGCTGTGGGGGTAGTTAGTGCAGGTGACGAAGGCATTAGCATGATTTGGCGGATCTAGGATAGACAACGAAGCGTAGAATATATCTAGAGCAGCATTGTCGTAATGATCTATAATGCATTTTGTCATAAATATCGTGAAGTTTATCTCTAGCCGCTTCTTACTACTTTATTCAACGTCATCCTCTTCAATCTTATCTGTCCGCTTCAATAATTCTTCCTTTAACCCCTCATCCCTATCCTTACCGGGTGCTCGATACAGTCCGCTAGCTAACCCACTCACTCTCCTGGGCGCGCCCATGACTCCCGCTGAAAACGAACGACCCACATTCCCTACGCTTGATAACATGCTCGCAGTCCGTCTCTTGCGCTCGACACCGTCCGGTGTAGATGATCCATCCGGAGTGAAGGAAAAATGAGTTGTTAGGTCATCAAGAGGAGATACAAGAGGTGTCGGTAGTGGTGAAGGATGACGAGGCTGGAGAGAGATGGTTTTGAGATGTACACCATGCCAGATGTTGTTGTCTTCTTTGTCTTTGCCCCTCTTTCCCTTTCTGTTATCGTCATCTTCTCCTTCTTCGTCGACTTGAGCGACTTCCATTCCTTCCATTTCATGTACGACCTTCTTCAAACCCGCCAAATCGCCTTCAATATCTTCAACCTTTCTGTTCAACCTCTTCCATTCTTCGCCATCACCCTTTGCAGCTACATACTCATATACCTCTTCCATCACCTGCTCTTGCTCTCCGTCTTTTCCCTGGCCGGGGATGACGTTGAGTAGGGCTTCAAAACCTCTATGCACACGCTCGGTGTCGGTGAGGGCAATTTCGACGTCTACACGGGCATCTTCTATGACCTCGTGTAAAGCATCGAGCAGAGTTGAAAGAGTAGCGCTGGTAGACATTTCTCTCGACAAAGGTGATCCAGGAGCAGGGAATCGTGCCAGAGGAAGGAAAGTTGATTTTTTGCTACCATGTTTGATGGCAGGTGTCAGAGTAGTAAAGGTTGACATGGAGGTCCGTAAGGAAGCAAGGGAGACGGAAAGGTCGTGAAGAGTTTTCTGAAGGGGTGTGTAGCGGACCGTTAAAGGTTCGAAGAGAGTATGCAGCTCAGATACAAAACGTGACGGTTGTTGTATCGGCTGTTCGGCTGATGACTCTTCCTCAGGCTCGGCAGGCACTTCTTCAACCTTCTCCTCAGATATCTCAGAGGTTCTTATGTCAGGAATTGTATGATCCTCCAAATCGAACACGATCTGTCCGTCACCTTCCTCTTCGGCTTTCACACCCTCAACAGCTTCTTTCGCTAACCACTCTACTCTTTGTCTTTCAAGATCCATTCTCTTCTCTGTCTCTGCTTGCAAATCTTGCACAAGTGTTGTGACAAGTTCTTCAGCCAGAAGGGTCCGAGCAAGGGATTCTTCTGCTGGGTCCCGCTCTTCAACCTTGACACCATGTGTTTCTTTCTTCTTCGTTTTGCCCAGAGATGAGACAATCCCTCTCCAGCTTCTCTGCTTATCTGGTGTCACGTCCTCAGTGCCCCCTTCACTGACGGCTTCGATCCCCTCATCCACCAGACTTTCGAGGATGTCTGCCTCAAGCACGGCTCCATCAACACCTTCTCTCATTCGTCGCACGTGGTCCAACCAAGATTCAATTTTCCTGGCCCGCTTTTCCTCTTGAGCGATCATCCTAAGACGCAGCGCGACTTCTCTTCTTCGACCGGCTGATTCTCTTGACATTCCCTCTGACAGCTCATCCAAAGCATTACGAAGCTTGGTAGACCTTTCCCGTTCATCGGCCAGTCTCGTTTTGTACGCCGCAAGCTCCCCTCGCAGAGATGTGATTGTCGCATTCGACCTCGTCCGCAAGTTATCCAAGTGCATATGCACTGTAGCATGCGTCTTCTGAGTAAAGGTCATGTATCGCTCAACCACCATCGCAGCAGACTTGTCATCCCTTTCCGCCTTACTCCTTTCTTCTTCAGCTTCGACCCTCTTCAGGGTCTCTGCCGCAAGCTGGTCTTTCATGGACGTTAGAGAGGAATCTAATGACTCGAGGTGCGTTTGAAGGGAAGCTATTTGGCGGTCTTTAGCAGTAAGGGTTGTGGAGAAGTCATTGAAGAGCTGGTGAACACCACGCTGACCTATGAGGAGGTTGGATATGGTTTCGGAGGGAGAGGCTTCGCTGGCTGCGGAGGGCAATGCAGTGCTACTCGTAGTAGGATCAAAGTCATTTTCAGTCTTGGGTTTCACCAGAGACGGCGTGAAGAACGCAGAGGTTGACGTTGTGGGTATTATAGGTGGTACAGCGCTTGGGTCCAGCTTACGAACCAATTCTTTGTACTCTTGCAACGCCAAATCTCTACACAAGGTCAGCTCACGGACGAGGATAAAGAAATAGTAAAACTACAGCTTACACAAGCTTTTTTTGCTCTTCGACCTTCCTTCTCTCGTTTCTCTCCCACTCGATTTCCTCCTCCCTCTCGTCCTCTACCCTCCGCAGCTCATTGATTACAGCCCGATCTCCTTCCCTATCCTTCATCAACCTCTGTATCTCCTGCTGAGCCTGTGCCAGCTGTAGAGAATTCTCTGTCAACTGCGATTCTGCAAAGTCTAGCTTGGATGATAATCGTCGGTGGGCAAGCGAGAGTTCTGTAAGAGCAGTCGACGTGGGCGGGATAGGTGGAGGGGCCGGGTTCGCTCGAAGCACATCGATCTCTTTCTGTAGACCGTCTATACGCTTGAGAAGGCCTTGTTCGCTCTCTTTTGCAAGGGCCAGTTCGAGGCGAGCGCTTTGGAGCTGGATACCAGTTTGGTGGGAGGCATATTGGTACTGCGAAAGTTGAGCGCGGAGGGAAGAGAGTTCGAGGATGAGCGGATGAGTGGTGGGAAGAGTCGGGGTTGGCGGGGGCTCTGACATGGCTGGATTACAGCGAGTGGCAGATTGCAGCCTAGGAAAAAAATCCACAAGAAGCAAAAAGGAAAAGAATTAAGAAGAAGAAGCGGGATGGGAAACCCGGAGCGAACAAAAAGTCGGTCACGAATAGATAACATTGGCCCCGGCCGCCGACATTCAAACTCTCATACAGCAGCTATAACAAAAAGGGGTATGTATCTATGCATGCTAATAGCAATTCCCAGATCAAAACTCAAACTGGATTCCTAGCCCAGCAAACTAAATGGCTTGATAACTATATGTCTAATGCAGATTTTTGATTCATCGCTCTAGTCAGAGTCGACAAAGAAGTACGCGCCTTCGGCTATAGCAGGATGTCAGCCCGGTTCACAAAAATATAGTCAACAAGACTTACCCTTTTGCTCCTTGTCCTTCAAAGAGTCCATCTTGTTAATACGTGGTCGGCTATGGAGTTGTAAGTTACGAATTCAACAACAGAAAGGGCAAACCTACAAGTTGGTAGGATCTCTTCGGAATGTGATGTCAAGAGATTTGAGGAACTTGTTCATACCGGTCAAGAGACCCTCAGGTCTGAATGACCCATCAGCGACTGCCTTTCGCAATATATATAATGAACAAACTCACTTTCTAGCCCAGGACTCTTTACCAGGTTGACCATCAAAGACAATGACTCGGTCCGCAAGATAAGTAGCCATGATGAAATCGTGTTCGACAATGAAAGCCGTTCGCTTGGAAGACATGACAAACTTCTTGATGACCTTGCTCGCGACAATACGTTGTTCAGAGTCGAGGTAAGCCGAAGGTTCGTCGATAAGGAGGACATCGGCAGGGACACCGAGCACGAGACAGATGGCAACTCGTTGAAGCTCACCACCAGACAATGTCTGGACGTCCTGGTCCATGATGGGCTCAAGGTTCATAGGCTTCATAACGTCAGAGTTAAATTGAGGGTCTGAAGAAAAGATCAGTTTCTTGCTATGTGACACGTGAAGCTGGACCCACGCATGAAAGCTCCCTTGATCCTCTTCAATAACAACATTCGCACAGAACCAGGGAACTTGGGGGAGACTAAATGCTCATCAGCACATTTTTTCTATACATGAATAACCCAAACTCACTAGTTTGAGGTTTCATGGAAACTCTCAATGAGACCTTGTCCTTACTCTCATCAGGCTCCATCTTGCCACCCAACAACTGCACCAACGTTGTCTTACCCATACCATTCTCACCAAGCATGACCAAGATCTCAGAGTCAGAGTACTCTCCCTCGTCGACGTGAAGCTTGAAGTTGCCAAGAGTCTTGGTCATGCTGGGGTACTGGTATCGTCGGGTCTTGGGTGCTTGTAACTCATCGACAGTCTCGGAAATTTTGAAAGTAAGAGATTCGTCTCGGAATCGAAGGTTTTCGGTGGGGATCATACCGTCAAGGAAGATGTTAATACCTTCTCGAACAGAGTAAGGCATGGTAACGACACCATAGGTACCGGGGACACCGTAGAGCACGCAAATGAAGTCGGAAAGGTAGTCCAAAGTGGCCAAATCGTGCTCAACGACAATGACATAGTTGGTAGCGTTGACCAAACCACGAATCACTCGGGCGGCGGCCAAACGCTGTCGGATATCAAGATAGGATGAAGGCTCGTCAAACATGTAGACATCGGCCTTCCTGACACTCGCAATACCAATGGCGAACCTCTGCAACTCTCCACCAGACAATTGAGAGACTTCTCGAGACTGTAAGTGCTTCAATTCAAGGTCCTTCTCGAGCCCATCACGGTTAGGCAACTCGGACTGTCGGTCAAACATCTTGCCAACGGTCATGTTGGGCACCTTGATACTTCTAGGGATTTGGTCGACATATTGAGGCTTGGTAACAGCCTTGATATCGTCCTCGAGAACCTTAGTGAAGAAGTTTTGGAGCTCGGAACCACGGAAGTGTTTTAGGATCTCTTGCCACTCGGGAGGGTCGTCATATCGTCCGAGGTTAGGCTTGAGCTTGCCAGACATGATTTTGAGAGCGGTAGATTTACCGATACCGTTGGTACCGACGAGACCGAGAACTTGGCCGGGACGAGGAGTGGGGAGTCGGTGGAGTTTAAAAGCGTTGGCGGCGTATCGGTGGGTTACGTGGGATTCAAGGTTGGTGGGAAGGTTAAGAATCTGAATGGCGTCGAAGGGACACCTGTGACGGTGTCAGTTGATTGCTGAATTGCGATACACTCACTTCTTGACACAGATACCACAACCTATGCAGAGCTCTTCAGAGATGAACGCCTTCTTGTCATTTGGATTGACTTCGATACAGAGCTTGCCCATCTTGACTACGGGACATGATCGCTTGCATTCTTGACGGCTGCGTGGTATTAGTTATAGCTGCATGATCGTAGAGGATATACACACCATCGCTTAGGCTTGCACTATGGTCAAAAAGTTAGCAAATGTGCCTCCTTGTGGATGATCCTCCATAACACACCTTGTCATCAGAGATGATGGCCACACGAGTGAGCTTGTCGGACATGTTTTCCTGGTCTTTTTCTTTGCTTCAAAGTCGAGTAGAGAGGACGGAAAAACCGGTGATTTGTTATGGATACCCTTATGCCGTCTGTGGGCTGTGGGATGCCGGTCTTGAGGGTTGAAAGAATTGGTTTGAAGACGGAATGAGGGATAGATGATTTGAGGCGGGGGAGGCGAAAAAAAAGAGGGATTTCTATTGTTCGGTGGTCCAAAGGCGATAGGCGCGAGAAAATTATGTTTCAGCCAACAAGATTTGAGAAATACGTCACTGCGTGCCTATAAATGATATTTCTTTTTGAGCAAGCCTAAAACGACGTGTCAAGGGGCAATAACATTCGCGAAGAGTGCTGGACGAACATTACTACAAGGCAGCTAGTGGACAGCCAGATATAATGGCCCAGGTTTTACCCTTGCCTCATATAATAGACATATCGTGTCCTCTTCCAAAATCTGCCAAAAGTGTGCTAGAAAAAGAATGGCCGTTTAATGTTGCGTAAGTCTCTGGATCGAAAGTATTGAGCTGATCGTGCAGCGGACCAAGCTGTAGAGACGAGCCCCCAGATGATTTTGCCAGGCGGCGGTACTACGAGACTTTGTACTTGCCAGAGGTAAGCTAGATACATTCAACTCATTGCTGATGGACAGATACTCGCGCCACTCAAATGGTTCGCAGCAGATCTCTTGAGAATCCCAAAAGAATCTGTAGCAAATAGTATCAAACCGCTCATGCTCAGTCTCTCCCAAATAGAGACCCGACATAGAAAGACGGTGGGGCCTATAATATCAACAACCGGTCCTATAACGGCTACAGTCGATGAGACTGGGCAGCATACCCTGACGGACCAAGAGATTGGCGTTTTGAGAGTTGCGTTGGATTTGAGAGGGAAAAGTCGGCTTGCGTTGGATAAAGGCATTGTACCGGCTTCAAAGAAGATTGCTGATCAGTTCGAGAAACGAGAGTAGGTGGTGCAAATGTTAGCTGCATAAATAATTCGCTCATGTCGATATACACCCGTAGAACCCTTATTCAACTCATCCTTCTCCTCATCTACCTGTCTTTCCAATCCTCACCGTTGTCGTCTGAAACTCAACAACAGACACAGCCCATATCACCTGATCCTAAATCCAGGAAACGCAAGCGGTCTTCCAAAGAAGTATCTGGAGACCGCAGGATAGGAATCTCGCCTGTTCAAGACCCATTGACCGCCGTCGAGCTATTATTAGACCGACTGAGCGTTTGGCAGGCGCTATCTGATCTGAAGCTCGGTCTGGGAGGGCTTGACCCCCCTGCGGGGTCTGGATTAGGGGTGGGAGCGGGAAAAGGGAAAAGGGTAGGGGTAGAGACAGGAGAAGAGGGGGTGATAAGTGAGATGTTGAAGAGTTTTTGGGATGATGTTCTTGTGCCTCTGTAAGCCACTTTTTGCAGTACTGTCATCCTACGTTTTGAGTCCGAAGCTGACAATGATGATGGGAAGATTTGTAAAGTCGCAAGCTTCAACATGTGCATCCTACCACCTCAAAGTATTCGGTTCACCCGCTCCAGCATCCGTTATACCGTCCAAAAATACCACCAAGAAATCACGTAAACCAAAACTCACGCGCGCCATGCCTTCGGCGGATAACAATGTGTTCCCTTTGGCTGGCAAATCACGCGACAATGTCCTTTCAAACCCTTTGGAACGTGAAAAGGAGCGAGAATTGGAGAAAGGGGAACATGCACATCCAAATCGAGGAGGTACAGATGGTCGGGATCGTGGGCACGAACGACGATTATCCCGTGCTCCATCAAGAGCAGCGTCCGACATCTCCACCTCTTCCACCCAGGACAATTCTTTCTTACGACGCTCCCTCTCACGCACTGAATCCCAATCTCAATCACAAATCCTCAAACCTCAGCCTAGTATCTTTCATCGATCACGCTCGCGTTCCACAGATCCGCTTGGGGCGGGTACCAAGGCTGGATCAGTGGGGGAGATGACGAGTACATCCATGCCGGCGCCTGTATTGACTTGTACATCAACGTTGACACCTGTGAGCATTTCCGTGTCCGCTTCAGCTGCAGTCCCTGCAGCGGCATCGACATCAACACTCGTCTCAACCTCGGTGGCTACCTCGCTAGGACCTCCGTTGAGTGGCATGCAACCATTGAGAAAGACCAAAAGTCTTATCCGGGCACCAAGCGGGAAAGATCTTTTCAAAGGCCGTCAAGTGGGGTTGAGGAGGGCGGGGTCGAAAAAGGCAGAGGCCGGCATGGGGCTAGGGATTGGATGGGGGCCGGGTGAGAGTCCGGGGCAGAGTCTTTCTCAGTCGTTGCTGCAGCCGCAATCCCATCCCCATCCCCAATCCCAATCCCAGTCCCAATCCCAGTCTCAATCGCAATCGCAATCGCAATCGCAATCGCAATCCCAATCCTACTCCCAATCCCAGAACCAAAACCAAGGTCAGCTATTTGGTAGAGGTCTCATGGGCCGCAAAACAAGCGGATCAAAGGACAAGCCGAAATCCAAATCGGAGCGTGAACGCGACCAGGAACATGACCCCCACACGCTCATCATGGCTACCCCTGCCAAACCGCGAATGCACTCTACGAACCCTTCTGGGGCACCTTTCTGGCATCCGACGCCTATCCAGGAGGAACCGCGTTCGTCGTCGTCGTCGTCAATATCATTGACCTCTCGGCTACTTAGTCTAGACAGAGAGAGGGGCCCGAGACCGGCATTTGTAGCGGAGACGCCTGTGGGTGTGAGGATGATGAGCGATTGGCAGTATGCAGAGGCTGAGGAGGAAGAAGAGGATGAAGGATTGGGTGAGTTGATGGTCATGACAGATGATGAGGATGGGGATGGGGAGGAAAGCAGGGAAAGGGGAGGGTTTGTTCCTGAGACACCTGTAAAGTAGGAGATGACTGTCGCTTTTGTTGTATAATGATTCAAGGTATTGTAGAGACGATGTTGCTGAAGACATACCTTCCATAACGATGTATAGAATGAGATTTTATGCTATTATTATATATACATTTTGTGCCAAAATAAACCATGACATCCCAGCTCCAAGGAAATGAGTGGCTTTCCTCGTAGCACTACCAACCAAGACTACAGCTGTACCCTTCCTTCCGTCTCCTCATCCTCATCATCGATTTTGAAGACTGGCGCCGCGAGCCACTTTTGCCCACCCGCTCGCTCAGTCTCCACACTTCCTCTCCCAACACTCTCGCTCTCACTTTCCTCATCCCAGATTGTACCCCTCCCCCTCTGTCCCCTCCATTCATCCCCACCCGCGCCCGCATTCGCATATGAGACACCACGGGGAGTACGCCCCCCGCCGCTGCCGCTACCGCCACCTGAAGAGGATGGGACGTCGAAAGCGTGTTCCCGTCCTTGAGCATCCCTGTACCGTCCAACACCACCTGCAGAGAGCGGTTCGTATAAAGAGGATATTTCTTGTTTTCGGAGGTGACGTTTGTGGGCCAAGTGGGCGAGGTAGAGGAAGACGGAAGAGCCGATGAGGTTGGCGAGGATGTCAAGGGATTGGAATGTCTTCCACTACGGTTATGGGTTAGTGAATGGGCGATGAACGGAAAGGGAATAAAAGACTCGCGGGAAGGGTTGCCTGGACAAACTCGCTGATCACTCCGCCGACGAAGAACGAGAGGAAAAGCGTCAAAATCAAAGGTGCCTGCCGGATGTACCACACTCTTCTTCCAGGTCCTCTGTAACAACTACATCAGTTGCTAGAACTATGCAGGGACTGCCACCCACTCTGGTGCTTCAATGACAAAGTATATGAGAAAAGTTGCGAAACCCATCTACATGGCACGTTCGCCGTTCGTCAGTCTGTGCCAATGCCCGGGATACGTAGATGATCACGTACGCCGAAAAAATGCAGGGCTTTATCGTTCACAGGCAGCTCTGGAAGAGGCGCCATACCGAGTATACCTAGCATGATGACCCACAGTGCGGTAGCAAACACCATCGCCTACAATATACATGGATGAGCGACGGGTGCTCAGAAGGCTGGAGACGGGAATGGGCAGACGTACTGGGCGGATGTTGAGTGGAGAGTCCCTGATAGGGTATGAGCGCATGACCCATGCTGTGAACCTGTCCCACAGCTGCTGGAGCATCTGCGTGGGGACCGGGTACGCTGTGGGCATTGTGTATGGGTGTCAAGGATAAACGCAGAGATTACTGGACGAGATATAGACAAACAAATGGTGACGTCGCCGGCTGGGGAGTGTCTATAGGCGGCGATCCCACGAATATGGCCCGATCTCTCTATACAGCCATCTCCTCGACACCACCATGACTCGGCCGCCGTCCCCGCCATCGTTCACAGGGCTCCCGCTCTCGCAGCTGCTGCAGTACGCCTCGGACGACAACGGCGCAGGCAGCCACCCGCCCAAAGTATGGTTCGAACGCGCATGCTACAACGCCGACAAGGCAAAGTTGGCAGAGCGCAAACAGAGCAAAGAGGACATGTTCGTCAGCTACAGCAGGGCGTGCCAGTCCTATATCAACGTTGCGATGCACAACGACTGGCCAGAGACCAAGAAAAAGGATCCTCAGTTGGCCGCCAGAGTCAAGGATTTCAAGCCGGTATGTGCCTCTCCGCCGCTGTCCGTATATGCCCACACTCATACCATCTAGATGTACGATTCATTTGTCGCAAAGGCCAAGGCTTTAAAAGAGGAACTTCGGCATGCGGAGGCATCTTCACCCGCTCAGTCCAAACCAGAATCATCCAAACCATCGGTATCAAGACAACGATCTGGGCCTGAAATAACATCAATCGGCAACATCAGAGATCGAATGCAGGCACTTGCCGGACACGGAATGGAGGTTGAGACTATTCAGTCGAAGCGCTTAAGTAGAGAGGCTCCTGCCAAAGCGCCAAAGCCTGCTGCATTGAGTAGCGTGACCAACTCTGCGGCAAGGTCTAGGAGTGGCAGCGAGTCGCGACCTTTGTCCACAACAACGACCAATGGGCGGCAACTCGTGGTCACTGCTTCATCTAAACCACCACCAACTGCGTCACAAGAGAAATCACCTCCATCTGCACCCGTCAACGTACAAGCCAATGGATCGTCCAGCAGATCACGGCGATCCACTTTGACGAGTGAAGGGCAGGGCATGAGCGTATCTGTTGGGTCTGTGGCAGCTTCACCGGCGCAATCACCGATGCCCACACCTGCAGCTGGCCCATACAGATCGCCCTTACCCTCCATCCCTTCCTCTCCTCAGCCTCTTCCAGCATCTCATCCGCCATTACCCTCTCCCGAGCCACCACGACCAAATGTTCCCATCAACTCGTCCGACATGGAGTCTCATCCTGAAGACGGCTTGGCAGAGTTTGAGCGTGCTTTCCCATCTCTCTCCGAATTTGGGAAACAATGGGATGGCGACTCGTTACAGCCTGACACGAATAGTAATGATATGTACCACGCCCCGCAGTACCCGAAACCTCCAAAGCAACCGCCTATCTCTGAAGAAGACGATATCCCAGACCTTCCATCTTTACCTTCCGTTCCGACATTCAAGCCCGGCCTGCCTCCCCCTCCTGCTCGACCGGACGCATATGCATTCTCACCACCAGCCACTTCCCCGTCTGTTCAAACTCGGGGACAAACTCCCGTCCCCCGCGGGCCATCACCTCCTAAACCCGATGTTGGTTCGGGTGTCGGTCTGCATCGACCGGCTAGTACGCCCATGCCTAATATTGCTGGTTTAGATCTGATAGATATGCCTGATGGGGATGTACCTCAAGGAAAAGCCATGAACGGTGGTGGAAAAATGGAAGCTCTAAATTCCCCTGAGGCTGTATCTAGGCCTCCCCAATATTCTGACGCAACATCCCGTCCTACTCCAACCACACGGCATCCTCTTCCCCAACTTCCTTCTCGCCCTCCCACCTCTGATGCCGTACAGCCTACTCTCAAACCCAAGGAGAAACCAAAGTTTCCTTTTAGTAATTCTATCACTCCGGATGAACTTCGCGAATACTTTCTCAATCCTTCAGTGGAGATGTTGTTCTTGGACATAAGGCCGGAAGACGAGTGGAAGAAGGGATATGTAGGGAGAGAGTATGAGAAGAGAGGTGCGAGGGTGGAGATTGTGTGGCTGGATCCGACAGTCTTGCTTCGTGAAGGGTAATTGACTTTGTTTTCAGTGAAGATGACAAGGCTAAAAAATGTATTTTAGTATGACCGCGAGCAAATTAGAAGACGCACTTTCCCTTTCCCCCGCTGTTCAACGCGAAGCTTTTCAGAATCGACACAAATACGACCTCGTCATAGTCTACGACACTCGTTCTCCCGTATGGCCCAAGGACGGTCCTTTAAACCGAATTTGGGATATATTCTTTATGGGCCACGACGAGAAGCGTTTGCAGAGAAATCCCGTCATTTTGGTAGGAGGTTATGAAAAGTGGAGAGAGTTTATCAAGATGCGAGCGGCTAGGCATGCACATACGGCAAAGGGGAAGGATGTGAGGGAGGGGGTGAATGGGTATGCGGTGATGCGATCGGATGTTGTGTCCCCTGCGCCTTCCGAGATTAGTGTTAAGAATGCGAACAGGGAAGCACCGGTCTACCAGGCATCACAGTATGCGAAGAGTATCGCTGAAAACGTGAGCTATTACATATATATCCACGTGTGCCATGTGTTAATGTCTTGACGTCTTTACAAGTTTGGCGCTGGACCCCAATCCATGACGGGAGACTCGTACCGTCCCTCCACACATTCTCACTCCCAATCGCAACTCTACACGCCCACATACAGGCATCATCACTCCAGAACGGGCTCAACTTACTCCTCCCACGGCGCTATTGCCGCTCCTCCACAAGCTTCCATTCACCCCGGACCAGGTGCCAGACGGCGAAGCGACTACATTGAACATACAGGTCAATCGTACTCTGGCTCAGCCTCGACTTCCCCCTCCATACAATCGACTGGCACCACACCTCAACCTCAACAGCAATACTACGCTTCCCCATCCCTCCCTGCTTCTAACTCCGTGACACCGTCCATATCATCCATGGCCTCTCCTCGGGCATCGATCGATTACCCTCAAGCGCACGCATTGGCAAAGGTACCAGTCCCGATGCCTCCCCCAGCCGTGGCGAGACCGATGGAACGACATGATGCGTACACCAGCACACATGTGCATGCGCAGAGTTTGGTACCGACTTCTTCCGGTTATGGTCAACTTCCATCACAAGGGCAAGTGACGAGGAGTCAGGCGATGAGGCGCATGGACACTGTGCCTGTTGGTGGGAAGGATAAAGTGGGGTATTGGCGGGATGTGGTGTTGGGTATTACCGGGTTGAAGAACCTTGGAAAGTAAGTTTCACATTTCCTTGAAAATGATAATTGTAAAAAGATTCTGACTGGGATTAGTACTTGTTATATGAACTCGACAATACAGTGTCTCAGTGCGACATACCCATTCTCTACGTTTTTCCTTGGTGAGTGGCCCATATGCCTAACCGCCGAGATATCAGACTAATATGTATGGATGTCCTTTTAGATGGAACGTTTGCACGTTCAATAAACAAAGAAAATCCCTTGGGGACGAAAGGCGAGTTGGCCAAAGCCTGGGCAGAATTATTGAGAGTATTGTGGAGTGAGAAATATGAGTTCTTATCACCTATGACTTTCCGGGTAAGTTTACCTTGTTTTTGTTCGTGGTTTTTTGGCTAAAATCAAGACCATGTATTAGAAACAAATCACTCACTTTGCTCCCCAATTCCTCGGTTCTGACCAACATGACTCTCAAGAATTCTTGTCATTCGTCCTTGACGGCTTACATGAGGACCTTAACCGAGTCAAGCGCAAACCCCCCCCTGTGGAGATGACTCCCGAAAGAGAGGCGATGCTGGAGAGCGCCCCACCAGAAGTGGCTTCTGAGAGAGAATGGGCAATCTACCGGCAGAGGAATGATAGTTTGATTGTGGATCTGTTCCAGGGGCAGTATAGGAATAGGTTGGAGTGTTTGACCTGTCACAAGGTGAGTATAACTTGCCCCAAGTCCATCATTGAAAGCTACTGACGATTATTGGACCAGACATCGACAACTTATGATGCGTTCATGTACATGTCTCTGCCCGTTCCATCGGGTAAAACAAAGGTGGTTATACAAGAACTCATTGACGAATTCGTCAAGGCCGAAGTGATGGAAAAGGAGAACGCCTGGTACGCTTCATCTCTCCCTCTGACACCCTCTCTGCACTGGGCTGACAGTATTCTAGGTATTGTCCTCGCTGCAAAACCAACCGTCGTGCTTCCAAGACACTAACCATCGCTCGTCTTCCACCTGTACTGCTCATCCAACTCAAACGATTCACAACGCGAGACGGTCTCTTCTGGGACAAGTCCGAGACACCGGTCATCTTCCCCATCAGAGGTTTAGATCTTACACGGTACTTGCCTGGACCTGCAGGTTCGTCGATAGGAAGTGGAAGGCAGGTGGGGCCGGATGGAACGTTTGATCCAAGGGCTCAAGTGGGGCCGTTCAAGTATGATTTGTATGGTGTAAGTAATCATATGGGGACGCTCAGTTCAGGTCATTGTGAGTTTAGCTTTTCCATATTTTTGGGGGGTCTCTGGTCTGGCAAGAAAAACGGGTGGCTGATTCGAGGTTCAGATACGGCTTTTGTGAAGAGTAAAGAAGGATGGAAGTATTGTGAGGATAGTCAGGTGATGCCTGCACAGGAGAAGGACGTAATTGTGAGCCTTTGTTCCCTATAATACAAATTTCTTTCGTCGTTGTCTTTAAATTAACCATTGCTGTTTCTCCGACTCATACAGTCCCGACCAGCATATATCTTGTAAGCACCTATCCTTCCTTGATGCTTACTATGGACCGTCAACTGACCGAGTCTGTAGGTTCTATAAGCGAGTACCTGGATAGGAGACTTTCTAATAGGTTTTGCGATACAAAGTGCAAAGAAAGAGATGAAAAGGTGGCGGTGGTATTAAGATGTCAGATTAATTCGTAGACTCCCAATCCCAAGAAAAACGAGTGTTGTACTATCAATTTATCAAGTTACAAAATTTTTCATCCTCCTTGTGCACAAGTTGACAGAACGTATATATATACTCCATGCAAGACAACTATCATGTTCGAGAAGAGACAGTAGCACTGGCGGCTGGCATAGAGTGAGAAAGAAGAGCATTGCGGTAGCAGTGAGACGGCTCATGGGAGCCAAGAGAGGATCCATGCTTTGATGTCCGATGAAGCGGCATGTGAAAGCAAAGTATTATATATTGCAAGCTGCAAGAGGCAAAAAAAAGAAGATATATAGCATGTTGTGTTATTACGTTCCGCCGGGTTTCGTGGCGTCGTTGATGGGAAGACGAAGAAGAAACTTATGAGACACATCAACGGTTTGGTGATTAGCGACTGATCGGGGCGTCGTGACCTGTACTCTTATACCCAATATGCGTATCCATACGTTGCAAGGTATAGAGGGCATAAAAAGGGTGTTGTTGTTTTCCTCCTCCTTTAGATCGAATTTGAAGGAAAAAAATGACGATTCTTAGCTCTTCATTCTTAATAAATAGATCTCTATAGATCTGTTCTTCTGTTCCCTAAAGACCTCGCTTGTCGTTTCGTTTGGAAAAAGAAAAACCGGAAAGTGCTTGAGATGAACGAGTGGTGATAGCGAAGCCGCCAGCCGCAAATGGCATATTTTCTGCCACTGATGAGTGTCAAAAATCGTGCAGCAGTGTGATCCGTGGTGAAATTTAGACAAGGCACTACTACGCACTAATTAAACATACTTGGACCGCATTAGACTATTAAAGCCCCGGTCTATTCGGAACGTCTGTCGACGAATCGACTAGTGATTAAAAAGGGGCAGAAAAATAACCAAGTGCTTACGTGTATGAGGCATCTCTTAACTCTGCCCCGCCTCGTCCGTCGAATAAAGAACAGATGAGCGAGGAATGACCAGAGCAGCTAAATTGAGAGATGAAATGAAAGGTGACCTCGGTGCCTGTGGTGACTGCCCTTTTGGATCTCGGATCCTTGTTCAAGCGCCGCTTTTTTGGTTGTTTCTTCACATATTCAGTGTCGCCCTGGCCTAATGGGTTTTCCGTACCCCGAAGTGCTAAAAAAGACCGCTCTTATTCCGTCTTCTGTCCATTTTTGCGGTCGCATGCTGCGTGCAGGCCGATATAGATTGGGGTGAAGGGAAGATGGCAGGGATTTGTTTCCTTGGATTCTCCGTTAATTGCGTAGAACTTTGTAGAAACTGTAGTGTCTTCTGTCACAGTCTACCTGCGGCAAGAGATAATAAGAAGTAGGAGCTGTGAGACATTCGACGATGGAATTTTTCTTTTGATCGTGCATGTCGGCGCAGCGTCGTGATGAAATGTGTTTGCTGATGCTTTCATGGTATGCTTGTAACAAACAATCCGCAGTTGGCTAGTGGTGTACTTTGGTTGCTGTGCGTGATGATGATGTCTCACCATCAACCTTTGGGTAACGTGTGGAGAGGGAGGATTATAAGAGCACATGAGAGGGGGTGGGAAGAACAATAAAATGTGCACCTCGCCAGTCCGTTTCGTAGGGATTGATGAAAGGCCTCATCGGGGCCAATAAAGCGATAAAAGCCTCGGCGGTGCGCAGTTGCGGGGTGCTGCCGGGGAAAACGGTAATTCGATTACAGTACAAAGAAGGAATAAGGACGATTAATTGGCGGAGTTGGTGATGGAAGAACCTGGTAACTGATTATACTGGTGACTTGCCCTGGCACGGCAAGAAGCTTCAGCGCATTCAGTAATTAAGAATTAGGACGAGTGACGTGAGTGACGAGCTAGCTCTCCGAGATCCAAAAAAAAAACGTATGGGTAGGCGAGATAAGCAGCCGATTAATGAATGGATAACTGTGGAAAGGGTATGTGAGCTAGCACAGTGACAAGCGCCATTTTCACCGACCCGCATGCCCTTTACATCGGGTTTGCCATTGTCTACTACTTTGTCTATCGTCTTAATTGCCTATACGCGTTCGGGCTAGCAACGATACATAGTAGGAACGGGAGGTGATATATATTTCAGCGTCGTGCCTGTTCAATTGACTGCTCGACTGCGGCTGTCGATGCATTATTTTTTCGATGCATGTCATCGAGTGATCAGGAAAAAAATGTCAGAGTAATTTGGCCGGCCGACACGGGATACGGCAAGATGAGAAAGACGGATTGAATTCTTGACGACCATCAGACCTCTGATTTCTTTTCATCCGATGCTTGTGTTCTTTCTCCTCTTTCCCCGTTTGAAAAGGTTCCAGAGTTCCAGAGCGGGTGTGGAATCAGGCAGTGCTCGGTGACCCTTCCGTTTCTTCTGCGCGCCCCCTGCTTACGCCAGCCTCCACCGCGAACGTCCAGGCACGAGACAGGAGACAAAAAGATACTGGTGTTGTGCTGCAGCTGCTGAGCATAATTTCTTGCGTGCGCTCTGGGCGCAAGTGTATACGCTGTAAGTGCCTTTGCCATTCCGTCTCTGCCCTGCGACTGATGGCCCGGAACTGCCTTTTATGTGCACGGTCTCTCTCCAACACAGCGACCCCGGTTCTTCGTACGAGACCTGCAAGAAAAAGTCCCGGGCCATCATCTATCATCCTTCATCGCCATCAGTGATCCCATCACATCACTCGCGCCACCCGATCAGCAGGGAGCTTGCAGCGTAGTGGAGGTGCAACGGCGTTCTAGCTGACGTGTGGATTGATTGATCCCTTGTGCCTTTTGATCGTGTCGTTAGCTCGTCTCGCACGGCCACCTGCCGATACTCCATCAGGCCAGCTTCATACATCCTCGCCACGTAAAAGACCATATTCTCAAGCGTCGCCCCTATATCTCGCTTCCGTCCGCCTCGCTCATCCCACTTCACAATGGACACCGGCACCGCGCATGTCATGAGCTGGAGTGAGCCCACAAAGGGCCACGTCCCACCGCCCCTCACCGTACGTAAGAACATTCCTCGGCCTCGTGTTACACAGCAGCAACTAACTGACCATCTACTGCACATAGGGGCCATCCATCACCATCTCCCCGCTCCCCGCACCCCATCCGCCCACAATCTTTCTGTTCGGCGGCAAATCAGTTCAGACAAGGCGCCTCACATCCGACATGTGGGCTATGGACCTTGGTACGAGAATATGGGAGCACGTAGACGCCGGTCCTGGCCCCGGCCCTCGTTATTTCCATTCAATGGACGTCTGGGAGGATAAGCTCGTGTGCTTTGGTGGAATGTCAGATTCCGAACCCATGTCGGTGCACAATGACATCTGGTTCTTTGACTGTATCTCCAGAAGATGGATTCCTCAACCTTCGCCATCCGACGATGTTGCTCTCGGTATCGACCTGGCAGCTCAAGATCAGGCGCTTATCCCCTCTGCACGTTACGCCCACCTTAGCGCAGTGTCCCGTGGCAAGCTTGTCATTTCTGGTGGTCAACATTCGGACAACACTTGGATCTACGAGATCAACGTCTATGATTTGAAGAACCGGGTTTGGGTTTCCAAGACTGAACAACCCCAAGCCGATGGTATGTATTCCAAGGGAGCGTACAGAAGTGTTGCGGCCAGTTCCAGGAAGAGAGTCCAGACGCCCCAGCAGGGAGGTGACTTAAAGGCGGCTACTACTCATGCATACTCGGTTGATGAGGAAGGCGAGGGTGGAGGTAAGTATATACTCCTTCATTCGAGTAGTTTTCTTATGCTGATAATCCATCAGATATTTGGTGCTACTCCAACTATGACTTTGCCAAAGTTCGACGTGAACTCGATATCCTCTCTCCCGACAGCTCTGAGCACGTCCCTTCCAATAAGCACGCGCCTCCGCCCGAATTTATCATCCGCGACGAATCTCACCGTATGCGCGGATCATCTCAACCCCCAGGTCTTCGTTTCCCCACTGGAGGTATCGTTGGCAATTCATTTATTCTCTGCGGTCTCTATCTCGCTTCCGTCTCTGGCGCCTTTTCCATCTGGGCACTCAATCTTGAAACTATGACATGGAAGCACCTCGAGCCTTCCGTGTTATCAAATGGAAGCTGGAACCGTGCCCTTGTTTGGGCAGACAAGGCCAAAGTGCTGGTGTTTGGCAACACACAATTTGACCTAACGTCTGATTACAGCCGACGCGCCGTCAATCTCGATCATATCGCCGTCATCTCTCTCGAAGCTTTTGGAATCTACCAACCTCCCAACCTCGTGGTACCTACCAAAGTCCAGCAAGCAGGTCTGTCAATGCTTGATGAGAAGCTTGCATCTGATTTCGAGGTTATATGTGACGATGGTCGACGTGTTAAATGCTCTCGAAAGATTCTGAGTGAGCGCTGGCCATGGTTCGCAGAACAAGAACGGGAACTTGAAGATAAAGCTCATGGGTTAATTTCTGATGCTCCCTTTGTGGACATCAACGATACCCTTCTCGGCTCTTTCACTCCGGCTCGTCTCGCACCCCACAATCTCACCCTCCCTGAGCCTTTCCCAGTCTGTGTCGCCCTCGTTCAATACTTTTACACCCTTTCTCTTACCACTCCACTCCAAAACCGTGCACCTGTGCTTTCAGCTTTGCTGTTCATGTCGAAACAGTACAAGATTGAAAGGCTGAATAGGCTTGTAGTGCATGCTTTGCATGAGAGATTGGATCTTTCTAATGCAGTTGGTATCTATGAAATTGCGACGCTTGCTGGGGAGCAATGTTTGCAGGTGAGGGCATTGAATGTGATTCACGTGAGTTGTCTTTTCTTTAATCTTTTTTTTTTTGGAGTATCGGCTGATAAGTTTACTAGTCTGCTAAGAGCGGCTCGTCTCGAGGCCACAATAGGCAAAACCCAGGCTCAGCCGTCCCAGGCGAAGGCGGTGCCAACGACGACTTTAGTGCAGGCCGCACCCAACCCGGTACCCCTGCCAACGGCGTTCCGTCTGGCGCCACCCGCCCTGGAGCTATTGATGCCCCTGTCAAACGAGCTCGTGCTGATTCATTGACTATCCCTGAAGACATTATCTCTTCAACACCTGAGCAGGATACGTCGCACGATGATGACGACAAGATCGGCGCCCTTCTTGCCGCTCTCGACGTATCCGCAAAGGAAATTAACTCTCTCTCTCGTCCACATAATGTCGGTCACCGAGGCTCTGATCGATCATTGGCTTCGTTGAAATCTGCGCAAAGCCTTACATCCTCCTCTTTGCCTTCTATTCCTCAACGGAGCCATTTGCGTCTCCCACCTCTTGCCCCACCTCCTCTCTCACGCCTACCATCTTTTCCCCATACACCCGACTCTATCCAGCCTGAACGATCTTCTTTAGGAAGGCCATCCAGTCCTACCAACTCGGATTTGACGAGCAACTACCCTCAAACGCCTGCCGAATCCCTTCGAGAATCTTGGATCCTCCCTCAACATAGGGACTGGTCTGTGTCTACCGGACCGGGAGGCGGTTTGATGGACAGCAGGTCAAGCTCAAGCTCAGGGATGGGTTTACCGGCATTGCCGGAAGATGATGCGTTCGACCCTCGGTCAAGGGGTAGTCAAGGGAGGACGAATAGGAATCTGTTTATAGATCCCTTCTCGATGCAAAAGAAGACTAATCAAGCAACTTTGGAAGCGGCCGATCTTTTGCAGCGTTCTGCCGTTCAAAACCTTGCCGGCTTGCAACAAACCCGCACCGATTCGCCTACAATGCACCATTCTTCGTACGACTCTTCCTTTATGCAAGTGTCCCCTGCACCTTCCATCTCCCGTACACCATCAGTCTCTTCCCACTCTCCTTCTGTCTTTGCGCCTCCTCCTTCGCGTTCACCCAAGGGCACCCGGCATTTTTCAATAAACACCCAATCTTCTGGTGCGAGCAACCCGCTCTCACCCACAAGCACAGAGTGGAGCGATGAGACTGGTGGGCCGCTTCTAAGGGCGCAGACAGTGATTAGTTTGGCGAATAGCGCATTTGATTGTGGGAGCAGTATCAGCTCTGGATCAACAGGGACGAGTAGTAAGAAGGCTGCTAAGGCGGAGGCAAAGGCGTGAGTTTCTCCTTCTCTTTTCTTTTTCTTTCTTCTTTTCTCTTTTATTCTTTGCAAGGACTGGGGCTGATGGAAGGCGGGCAACCCGTTATGAACAGTATCCGCCAAGCCGAAAAAGCAGCAAAGAAAGTAGAAGCGCAAGCCCATTTTGAAGCCCTCCGAGCAGAGCAAGCCAAGAAAATGGCCCTTCTCAAAGCCGAGGCGCAGCGCAAGGCAGAGATACAGGCGGCCAAAGAGCAGCAGGCGCCGAGCGAGAAGGATTTGAAAAGGGAGCCAAAGAGCAAATGGGGCAAGTTGACGAATGGGTTCAAGGATGCCGTCTTATTCCCTGATGGAGGCCCGAAGAGCACCATGTTTTAAAGTAAAATTGGCGAGAAGTGTTTTTTTTTTTTTTGGTTATCTGTTTGGTCTACTGTAGAATAGATAATATGGGAAAGAAGTAATGATGGTCGGGCGGGAAGAACAGCTTGAAGACACTTTTTTTTATTGTATCGGACCTCTGATTTTTCTTATCTTGCTTTGGGTCTTTTATCGTTATTTCACCGTACATATTTCATCTTATAGAAAACAATCTTGTCATGGCATGATGTTCGTCGAACGCAATCGATCAGCCTTCTTGCCCTTTATTGCGTTTATAGAACCGAAGAAGAGGGCGGGATTGAGCGGTGATATTTGTGGGTTGAAGGCAGAAAGTACATGGATACAAGAATACAACAAGATAACAGGCGAGATTTTCCCAACAACCAGGGTACACCTCATAAACTCCTCTGCGGAACAGTCCCTGAACAATGCCAATTATGACATGTAATCAAAGATTACAAGAAGAGCGATAGCCCCTACGAGTAATGGGTAAAACGCATTGTCCAGGTTTGCAAGTCCGCCAAATGGATTTGGCGTTACACCTACAATCATCATAGTCAGCTATGATTATTTTCTGCTGAGGAGAGAGAATAACAGATGAAGGGATGTACCTATAGGCGGTGCTGCAGGTAATACAGCTTGAGGAGGACAAGGTATCTCCTGCTGGGGAGGAGGATGTACAACGCGTATGGGTTGCCCTTGCCCTTGAACCTGGGTTTGGATGTTCCCATCCATACCTGTTTGTTGGTATTGATATCCGTATGTTGGTGCGTTTGCATAAACGTGGCGTTGGGGATGAGCCAGGTGGAGTTGTCCGGTTTGGTGATGGCGGTGAGGGTAATGTCGGTGCCCGAGAACGTAAGAATACGGTTGTTGGTACCGATAGGCATAAGCACGAGGAGGAGGTTCATACACCGTTCCAACGCCGCCGGGAGGGTATGATTGGGCATAAGCAAAAGCAGGAGCGCAAAACCATGGTTGGTAGATTGTACATCGGTATGGAGAATGTTGGGGGTAAGTGTAGGTGTAAGGTTGGTTGGAAACTTGTGTGTGAGTGTGAGCTATCCAAGGGGAAGTCTGCTGGGTTGGAAAAGGCTTACCTGATTGTTGGGGACCGGTTGAGACTTGTAGTTGAAGACCTGGACGTTGATATTGGACTGATCGCTGCTGCGGTGGATAGTACTCTTGTGGACATTGTGTTGATCAGTATACCACAATAAAAAGGAAAAGATAAACTTACCACCAGTATACTGCCGTACTACACCAGGGGAAGCAGGTGAAGGTCCATTAGCATACCAACTCCATCCACCACCTCCTTCAGGTGTCGCGAAACCACCCTGACCGCCCATTTGCGCACCTACGCCCGCAGCGGCTTGGTGACTAACTATCCTCTGCCGGGGTGGTGGGTAATGAGGGGGAAGGGGAGCATTCTGGACGATCTGCTGGATTTGGACTTGGGGTAGAGGCGGGACTAGATGGGGTTGGGGTGGAAGTTGATGGACTTGAGGCTGGCACCAAGGCACCACCCCAGCCATCACCCCGACACACCCTGGTGCACCGCCCAAGCCCAGACCGGAGCTGAGCCCATTCCAGCCCCCCCACCAACCACCACCACCACCACCGCCGCCGCCAAAGTTTGGCCATTGGGCCCATTGGGCTACACCTGGAAGGGCGCCTCCGCCTGTAAGTCCGAGTGGACCTTGAAGGATGATGAGGATGAGGCAGCAAAAGAGGAAGAATGACATCCAAGCATTGGCGGAGATGGTGGGTATAGGCTGAGGAGAAGAGGGTTTAGGGGTCGGAGAGGAGGATGAGCTTGAGGGTTTGGGACTGGAAGAGGAAGTGGATGAACCAGAAGGTTTGGGAGAGGAAGACATTTGGAAAGAAAAGGGCGAGGTCGTAAAGGTCGATATGAAACCTTGAACGGCGCAGAGTATGACGATGATCGAAAGGGGATTAATAAAAGGTAATACACCCTGAGGTTGTTGTGGAGTTGGTAGACCAATGGTTTGGGTATGGGTGACAAGTTGCTGCGGCTTTCGGGAAAGCTGTACAGGTACGAGGTTTGGCAGTGGAGTATGCTGCTCTCGAGTTACGATAGGTACAGCAGCGTTTGTAGAGGCCCAAAGTGTATCGACTGGATTCGTCTGTTGAGGTGTCCAGTTGCTGGGATGGTCAGTATGGGCAAGGGTGGTTGTGGTCAGTACGAGATGTGATGCTAGGGGTAGTAATAGTGTGCGGAGCTGAGCAAAGATCATGTAGAATTTAGTACTGAAGACATTTCTCTACAGATCGCATCCTATGTTTGCGCTGTCCGCAAAGAGTATAAGGGTTGAGCAGGGTTGTTCATCCTTTGTGTGTTGAGCTGAAAGGATCCGACGAAGCGCAATCCGGGAGGGTTTGAGGCAGACAGGGACCGATAAACAGTTGAAGTTTCATGTGGTGATAAAGGTTGTGAGAGATAGCTGCCGATGTTTGAGTGGCACATGATGCCTATGGGATTGTATGGGCTTGTTCATGTTTAAGACGTAATGTAACGTGAAAGACGGTGGTGGATAGAGGTTATAGGTTTTTGGCCCGATATAACAATAGCTTACCCGGCCCAAATGGGACTTTTATGCTGAATATTAGCTGTAAACTGAATGATTAAACCCAATATATGTGATTTCTGGGATGTTTAATTTGGAGTCACTTTCGACGTTTGTGTTTCTGAGTGGATCGATATACTCCCCCGCCTGCCAAAATGCCCCATCTCACATCCCTCATAGCCGCACACAATGGCCCATTCCACAATTATGAGTTCTTCCCACCACTCACAGACCCAGGCTTTGTAAACCTCCTCGACCGTATCCGTCGACTCACTTCTTCCCCCTTCCAAGCCCCTCTTGCGGTCTCCGTCACATGGGGCGCTGGCGGTTCGACAGCCGAGAAAAGTCTCGAGCTCGCACAGCAGGTCGTGGATATGGGCGTGGAGGTCATCCTGCATCTCACCTGCACCAATATGCCCAAGGACAAGGTCGACTTCGCTCTCCGAGTAAGTGTCATTCATTTGTAGAGAGATGGCCAAGTTGCTGACGGACAGGCGGGGCGATTAGAGATGTAAAGACCTCGGCATCTCCAACATCCTCGCTCTCCGGGGAGACCCTCCCAGGGAAGAGGAATACGCCATCAACCCTACTTCCACTCCCGATTTCTTCAAGCACGCCGACGATCTTGTCCGCTACATCCGTCAGACTCACGGCGACTACTTTTGTATCGGTGTTGCTGGCTACCCTAATCCTCACCCGGACTCAGAGTCAGAGGAGGAGGACTTTAAATGGTTCAAGGCAAAATGCGACGCCGGCGCCGACTTTATCGTCACGCAACTGTTTTACGATGTCGACGTATTTTTGGAGTGGGTCAAGACTTGCCGTGCCAGGGGTAAACATCGTCTCTTGCATTATGTAACTGCATGCTGACCGAGACCCTTATAGGAATAAACCAACCGATTATCCCCGGAATCATGCCCATCCAGAACTACGCTTCTTTCCGACGACTAGTGAACCTCACCAAGTGCCCCGTTCCCGACAGCATTACTTCTGATCTCCAACCCATCTCGTCGGACGATGCCACTGTCAAGCGCTACGGAGCTGAACTCGCTACCAAGATGGTCAGCCAAATCATTGAATCTGGCCTTGTTCCCGGTGTTCACCTTTGTACGCTCAATTTGGAGAAGAGTGTGAGAATGATTTTGGACAATCTGGGGTGGTCAGCGGCTAGCAAAACGAGCGAGGATGAGGGTCTGGTGAAAAACAAGCTCATTGAGGATGATGGCCAGGCGAGAAAGGGTATCCCGATTAACGGCAAGGCTGGTACAGCTCAAAGCCCTGCGAAGAACCTCTCCATCTCTCCCTCCGAAGCAAACCAGCTCGCCCAGCTCGGTCTCACCTCCACCACTCTGCCCCCTGCGCCCAAGACCGGTCTCAGTGCTCAGGGAGCTACCGGCGAAGATAGTTGGGACGAGTTCCCCAACGGTCGATTCACCGACGTCCGATCACCCGCATACGGTGAGATTGACGGTTGGGGCAGCGGTCTCAAAATTACCGCCGCCCAAGCACTCAAAGAATGGGGTGTACCTGTCTCCACCTCTGATCTCTCGGCGCTGTTCACAGCATACCTTCACTCGGACCCGAAACATCTCACAACCCCGTTTTGTGACCTCCCCCTCTCTCCTGAATCACACATGATCCTCCCTCACCTCCTTGCGCTCAACTCTGCCAATGTCCAGCATTGGACGGTCGGTTCCCAGCCGGCAGTAGATGCTGCAAAGAGTGAAGACGAGGTTGTAGGTTGGGGCCCAAGGGGGGGATATGTGTTCCAAAAGGCGTTCGTAGAGTTCTTCGTGACGGAAGATGAGGTGAACAGGCTGAAGGAAAAAGTGGAGAGGGAGGGGAAGGGGCTTATCACCATGTACGCGGCAAACAGAAAGGTCAGTCGTGCTTTTTTCTTCTTGTGAACGAGACGCGAGAACTGACTTTGATGATGGCGATTAGGGTGACTTCAAGACTAATACTGATAAGGACTCTGTCAATGCCGTCACATGGGGTGTGTTCCCCGGCCAAGAGATTGCCCAATCTACCATCATTGAAGAAACCTCATTCCTCGCTTGGAAGGTTCGTCCGTTCCCCCTCTTTTTCTTTTCCACACATCGTAACATCAATGATTTGCGCGTACGGCTGCTGATATTTTCTTTTTTTTGTTCCACAGGAGGAAGCGTTCGATATCTGGGCTGAGTGGTCTCTTCTCTACCCCCGCAACACACCTTCACGCAAGCTCCTTGAGGGTATCGCCAACGAATGGTGGCTCGTCAGTCTGATTCACCATGATTACAAAGATCAAGGTGCCTTGTGGAGATTCTTGTTGGAGGACCTGCAGTAAACGTTACGCCGAAATCGGATACCAAAAAAGGAAAAGTAAAAGCCTGATTGTTTCAACCCGAAGGGTGCTGAGTTGTAAAGAGATGTTTTTCATTCCTTTTTTTTTCTTCTTTCTTTAGAGAATACAGTAGATGAAAATGTGATGGGGGGGGGGGCATTTGTAAAGAGAAGGGGGAGCAGCTTCTGATTGCTTCTTCATGGGGATTATTTAACGTATCAAGGACGTAGGCAGCATTTGTATCAACTTTCAACATAGTGGATCACAGATAACAGATCACAAAGTAGCAAATGGGTTTTCTTTCATATGCAATCGGTTGTTCCAGTCTTCACAAGTACACTTTCTGCTCTAGAATTCCTAAAAGCATTTGGAAAGGCGTGGAGGGGCTAGATTATACATACATAAATCGTTGCTGATGTGGGGGCTGCTTGGTCGCCCCTTTTCCCATCGAAGACTTAATTCTATCTCTTCCGAGCAATCCAGCCCATAGTCCATCATCAACATCTACTCATCACTGTTGTCTGATCTCGCACGCTCATCCCGCTCATGCTCAGCCGCCGCGATACCAGCTACCAAATCTACTTGAGCATTAGGATCCTCATTCTTTCGCATAGCTTGTAATCGTTGTCCTATTTTCACCATCCACCCAATTCGTCAGCATCTGGCTCGTTTTATTAAGGACTATGATTTTGGTAGGACACACGGAAGATGGTAGCGATCGCTTCATTGGTTTTGCGTTCCAGCTTGCTCATGCGGTTGTCCATATCTCGTTTGAGATCCCAATTTACACGTTTCGGTTGAATGTTAAACAGATCCTACGGGGGTTTTGTTAAAGATCAATAACATCTTATAGGTGCCTAACGATTGGTAATTCGAACAAATGGAAATTGAGACATACAAGCTCTTCATTTCTCTTCTCCTCGTCCTCCTTGATAATCTGCTCTGCCAATCCTTCCACAGCCTTTTCGACGGTATCCTCCCCTTCTTCGCCAGTCTCACGTTTACGGAATCCGCGCGCTTCCGGGTCATAGTTTCTTTGCTTCAGGGCAAAGTGTGTCCTACGAACAAAGAATTGTAGAAGTATAAGCTGATCATGCCTAGAAAGCAGGAGATGGAAGAGGGTAAGAACGTACTGGCCATCGCTCGTTCCAGATTCGACCGCTTCTTTCCGTTTCCTAAGGGCTATGAGCCGCTCCTTCCTAGCTGCTGTTGTGGCTGCGAGATTTGTCTCCATTTTATATGGAAATACGTGTCTACGTGGTATAGATGACGGCGATGGAAAGAGTTTATACATACGTAGTAGGAAAGGAGACACTCGAAGTGACCACCGTGGGAAATCCCGCCACCAAAAGTTCTCCTGATTTGTTTTCGTGGTGACTGAGTGATCACCTCAAAAAATCATTCATAAGAACCCGTTATTCAAATTCCAAAATATGCCTGTCCCAGTAGACGATTCCACGGCAGTATTGGAGCCAACAGAAGGTATCGAAAGGCCCACAAAACCTGCTGTCAAGTCACGCAAGCGCTTCGTCGGTAGCTCCAAAGCCGCAACCTCTAGACCGGTGGTCCGGCGAGTTGCTAATCAAGTGCCGGATGATATATTGCACGATAAGGAATTGAACGCTGCTATTGCTGGTAAGTTAATAATATCACTGTTGTCATCTGAATCTTAGAACTTGAACTGATAAATAGTAAAGCCTTGCCTGGAAATTATAACTTTGAGATCCACAAGACTATCTATCATATCCGAAGAGACAATGTACAGAGCGTAGCATTGCAAATGCCTGAGGGCCTGATGATGTATGGGTGTGCTATCGCTGATATCATTGAAAGGTAACAAATCATTGGCTTATCTGGTTGGATTTGATTTGGAAGGTGCGTGCTGACCAAAACTCGTAGATTTACTGGTGCATTACCAATGATGCTGGCGGATGTGACTTATGGAGCATGTTGTGAGTTATCTCAATACTTTTAGGTCATATTTCGGCTGACTCTCTTTCTCAGGTATTGACGATTATACAGCAAAAGAAATGGGCGCAGAAATGATTGTTCACTACGGCCATTCATGTCTCAGTAAGCTTTGACCTGATACGGTAACATACAAAGCTAACTCGTTACCAAGTCCCTGTATCCCAAACGACCCTCAAGACCCTCTATGTCTTTGTAGAAATCGGCATTGACACCCCTCATCTCTCCCTTTCTGTCCGACGCAACTTCCCTTCCTCCCGATCTGCATTTCAGCGCCTCATTTTGGGAGCTGGGGAAGCTGCACCCGGCGGCAAAGTCCCCATCGCGCTTGAATCCACCGATGAATCGGCCCAGGCAACCCCCGATCTTTCAACGAACGATCTCCCCACCCGACTTGCTCTCGTTTCTACCATCCAGTTTGTCGCTGCCACTCAGGCTCTTCGTGCTGATTTGGAGACAGCCATGCCGCCTTTGGAAAAGGGGGAAATTGAGCAGGAAGAGGAAGGGATGGTCGCTAAAGTAAAGAGAGGAGATATCGGAGTGTGGAGGGGCAAGTATGAGGTAACTGTACCTCAGGCGAAGCCTTTGAGTCCTGGAGAAGTTTTGGGGTGTACAGCGCCAAAGTTAAATGATGTCGACGCGCTAATGTAAGTCGATCCGCTGACCTCTCGTCTTCAACGATCAAGCTAACCACTCCTTACAGATACGTCGGTGACGGTCGATTCCATCTCGAATCAATAATGATTGCCAACCCCACCGTGCCCGCTTTCCGATACGATCCTTATTCCAAAAAATTCACTCGAGAAGTGTACGACCACACAGAAATGCGCGGTTTGCGAGGGGAGGCCGTTAAGGCTGCTAGGAAAAATCTTGATGACCAAGGTTCAGGTAGTTGGGCCGTCTTGCTCGGTACTCTGGGCCGACAAGGTAGTCTTGCCGTTTTGAAATCCATCCAGAACTCTCTCCCTGCCGATTCCTTACCGCCACTCCTCCTCCTTCTCTCCGAACTGTCTCCTGCAAAACTCGCCCTCTTGCCGAATTCTCAAATATCGACATTTATCCAAACATCGTGCCCGCGTCTATCCATCGATTGGGGATATGCTTTCTCTCGACCGCTGCTAAGTCCGTACGAGGCAAGTGTCGCTGTTGGGCGGGTCAAGGGCTGGGGTGGATTGAGTTTGGACAATGGAAAGGAAGGAGGTAAGCTGGAAGGTGAAGGAGATTATCCGATGGACTTCTATGCGGATAATTCCTTGGGTGATTGGACGCCGAGACATAATCCACCAAGACCAAGGCCTGCCAGGGTCAGGCCACAAGCTCAAGGTTGCGCACAAGATTAGATAGGAAGGGTCCGGTGAAAGCAATAGAAAGCAGTAGCATGTAGGTAGATGTTGCATAACTGTACAACATTTGTATGTATCAAACCTTATTTCAAGACAACAGGACATTATTCAAGGTTTTATTCGTCATTATCCGGAGGTAAAGATATAAAGTCATTCAGCCTTGTAAAACACTGTCAGCTATTGTGAGCTCAATAAAGCGAAGTTAAACGCACATCCGGACGAAAGGCATCATTACTCTTGCCCCTTCTTTGACCTTGTCCTGGAAGTCCGGGTCTACCACCTCCTCGTCCGTAAAGCTGTTGCGATAAAGATTAGCCAGCTTTGACGATATTCGACTCGTGGGACCACCTACTAGTGAACGACAGCTACGGATCTTAATTTTAACAAATCGATATCTCTATGTTCTTTATCCACACCCTTTGGGGCCACCTTCAACGCATCATCATGTCCGAACACATTCCTCCTCTCCCCCTTCTTCTCCTTTGCCTCACCAAACCATTTCACAAACTCCTTCTCCCCAATGACCTGCCTGAATCTCGCGCAACCCTCTTCTGTCAGAATCCGATGACGGATGGAAGCAGTCTGGTTCTTATCCGGCATCCAAATACCTCCAGCGAGCAGTGAACGGCCGTTGGGGGAGATGTAGAGGTGGTAAGATCCAAAATGTCCTTTCCGGCCACCGCGGGAGGTCGTAAAGGATAAACCCTTTTTATATGGTGTCTTATCCGATGAGAAACGGACGTCGCGATAGATACGATGCTTAGGAAGGATGTGAGCACTCATGGTGAAGAATTAGCAAAACAAATACTGACAATGACATCACTAGGAGGAAGGACAGGAACTTCATCGTCAACGTCGCTCAATTGTTGTTGCATTATGCCGACGAAAGATTTCCATTCCTGTGGTATGCTTCTGTAAGCTTAAACCAACGGTTTTCGAAAACCCTAAAGGCTTGCCTTTTCAGCCTGCCTGAAAGACGGCTCATGGGATTTAAACCAGTCGCGATCATTACGTTCCGGTATTTGGAGATTCTTAAGAAAGTTGAGTGTGTTTTGTGATATTTGACCAGGGGGTACTGGATAACATTGGTCCCAAGTAAACTGCAGTCCTGGCGCGGCGAGTCAATATGGACTCACCTTGTCCAGTCTTAGGAGCAGGATATATCCTCCCAGCGATTTCTTGTCCATCTTCCAAGTCTGTGTCCGTCATGTCATCTTCCTCATCATCGTATCCTTCAATATACTCATGATCTCCAACCTTCTTCTTCAATTCTTTTTTCTTCGCGGAAGAAGCCTGGCGGTTAGCCTTTGCAGATGTTTTGGCTCGTTTGGGTGGAGGTTTGGCCTTCCTTGAAGTGGATCCCCGTTTTTTTCCTCTATTAGATTGGTAATCATCATCCTCGTCTAAAAAATCACTATCCATCGATTCTGCTTCTGATTCTGATTCGGAATCTTCTACGCCAGCTCCATCTTGGTCATCCTCTGATGGCCCAAATTCATCCTCCGAACCTTCATCATTAGATGATGAATTTTCCTCCCAAGAGTTTAACCCCGTAGGCTCATGTGAATCATCTTCTCCACTACCTTCATGGGCTTTCTTTTCCTTTCCTTTTTTGCCAGTAAATTTGTTAAAATATGGTGAAATAGTGTCTGGCTTCTTGATCGATCGCCCAGAGCGTGTTGAAGTTGGCGTGTTGTTCTGCATTGCAGAGTCCCCTTCCTTAGGCTTTTGCATAGCTGTGGCTGACACTCTCCTGGAGGATGTTCTGGGGGGCATGCTGGATAAAAGGTTTGAGAGTTGTTAAGAAATGTATAGAGAATATTCCGCCCGATAACGATGGCAGCTCACGTCAACTTCGTCGGCGATCGCGCCCTCCACTTCCACTTTCAAATAATCTTGGGGGGCTTTCCTCCACTCTCCCACGGTAGATTTTGTGGCAAAAACATTCGCCCGCAGAAGAGATTTCCACCAAAAGTCGACAGCTCATGCTTGATTTCTCGAATTACACAGTAAGGTTATATCAGTATAAACATACCTCAAAATGGCGCTTGGAGATAAGAACCAGGGATCATCCAAATCTCAAGCCAAACAAAAGGGCACGAAGGGCAAAAATGCTCAACCTAGACTCAAATCAAATCAGCTCAAGCGGTTAAAGATTAATGAGGAGCTCAAGGAGTTGCAGAGCCGTGTGGATAACTTTGTGAGCGATAGACATCTGGCTGCGACGTATGAGATGTATCGCTGACCTTGGACATCAATTACAGGTGCCGCCATCCGAGATAACATTGTTCTCAGAGCTTCCCATGTCTTCAAAGACACAAAAAGGTTGGTAATCTGATGTTTATATTCAGTGACTGACTTGACTCTCAATATAGGCTTGAAGAGTAGCCATTTCCTTAATCCTACACCTATCCAGTCACTTGCCATCCCCCCTGCCCTCCAAGCCCGTGACATTCTTGGCTCAGCCAAGACCGGTTCCGGTAAAACCCTCGCATTCCTTATCCCACTACTCGAACGTCTTTATCTGGAAAAGTGGGGACCTATGGACGGTCTCGGAGCGGTGGTTATCTCGCCTACAAGAGAGCTGGCTGTTCAGACGTTTATGCAGCTTAGGGATATAGGAAAGTACCACAACTTCTCTGCGGGTCTGGTCATCGGTGGTAAGCCCTTGAAAGAAGAGCAGGAAAGATTAGGGAGGATGAACATTTTAATTGCAACACCTGGGAGGCTGTTGCAGCATTTGGATAGTACAGTCGGGTTTGACTCATCAGCAGTCAAAGTCCTTGGTTGGTATAAATTATATTTCCCTTTCTCTAATGCTAACAACGTACCTAGTCTTGGATGAAGCTGATCGACTTCTCGACCTCGGTTTCCTTCCCGCACTCAAGGCTATCGTTTCCCACTTCTCTCCTGTTCAAACGGCTCCTGGTTCCCGTCCTTCTCGCCAAACCCTATTGTTCTCCGCTACCCAATCCAAAGACCTCGCCGCCCTCGCCAAACTCTCATTGTACGAGCCTCTTTATATCAGCTGTAATAAACCTGGAGAAGAAGGTGTGATGCCCGCCAATTTGGAGCAATACTATGCTGTAGTACCCCTGGAGCGGAAGTTGGACGCCCTTTGGGGATTTGTGAAGAGTCATTTGAAGATGAAGGGTATTGTGTTTGTCACTAGTGGTAAACAGGCACGTCGAGTTCTTGTTATGATAAAATATCCTTTGCTGATTGAATTGTAGGTTCGATTCATCTTCGAAACTTTCAGGCGTCTCCACCCCGGTCTCCCACTCATGCACCTCCACGGCAAGCAAAAGCAACCTACTCGTCTCGACATTTTCCAACGATTTTCCTCCTCCAAATCAGCTCTTCTCATCTGTACCGACGTTGCAGCCCGTGGTCTCGACTTCCCTGCCGTAGACTGGGTTATCCAACTTGACTGTCCTGACGATGTCGACACCTACATCCATCGAGTTGGACGTACGGCGAGGTACCAGAGTGCAGGTACAGCTTTGACTATTCTCTGCCCGAGCGAAGAGGAGGGAATGAAGACCAGGTGGGGAGAGAAAGCGATCGAGGTCAAGAGGATAAAGATCAAGGAGGGTAAAATGGGCAACTTGAAGCAGTCTATGCAGAACTTTGCGTTCAAGGAACCCGAAATCAAATATCTTGGACAACGTGTAAGTCATACCCCTTACGGTCTCTTTGCTTTGCTAAAATCCTTTGGTACTAGGCTTTCATCTCATACATGAAATCTGTCCACATCCAGAAAGATAAATCCATCTTCAAGATTGACGCACTTCCCGCTGAAGCCTTTGCCGAGTCTATGGGTCTTCCTGGTGCCCCTCAAATTAAATTGGGCAACCAGAAGGCTGCCAAGGTGCGAGGACCGAGCAAGGAGGAATTGGCCAGGAAAGCAGAGAAGGAAGAAGAAGAGGAGGAAGAGAGAGCGGTTGTGGGCAGCGACGAGGAAAGTGAGGAGGATGAAAGCGAAGGGTTAGGGTCTGAGGACGAGGAAGAAGAGATCGACGATGAGGCAGAAGAGATCGACGATGAGGAAGAGAGCGGTGAGGAAAGCGGTAGCGACGAGGAAACTGAAGAGGAGAAAGACGCTTCCAAGGTAAGTCATCTGAATACCCGCTTTCCATAATCAGTACGTAAAATTAACATTCTATTCAGCCTAAAGCGCCTGCCGTCCGTACCAAATACGACCGCATGTTTGAACGCAAGAACCAGTCTATCCTCACACCCCATTACACTGCCCTCATCGCTCACGATGCTGACAACGCCGCTGGAGCCGGAGAAGCCGATGATGACGATGACGTCTTCACCCTTGCCCGTCGAGATCACAACCTGTCCGATGACGAGGAGGCCGATACCGACGCTATTCTCGGCGCTGAGGCTCTTGCTGCGGAATTGAAGAAACCTCTCATCACATCTGAGGACTTGTCTAAGCGAAAGCTCAAGGCAGCCGCGTCTAAGAAGGGTCTGTTGAAGAGCAGGCCTGGTCCTGAAAAGGTGCTGTTCGATGAAGAGACTGGTGAGGCTCGAGAGTTCTACAAGAGCGGCGTGGATGTGGAGAAAGAAATGAGCGCGGCGGATAAGAGGAGGGAGTACTTGGAGAAAGAGAGAGAAATTATGAAGATCCAGGACAAGATCGACAAGGAGGTCGCAAGGGAGAAGAAAAAAGAGTTGAAAAGGAAGAGAAAGGAGAGGGAGAGAGAAGTGAGTGGTCTGTTTCCATCTGCTAAAACTCCCACTGATGTCTTGGTAGCTACGACAGATGGAAATGGGTGATGAGCCCGTCGCTTACCTTGGTGGAGATGATGACTACGCCTCTGCTGATGAGGGTCGATCACTTTCACCTTCTCCTGCGCCCTCTTTAGAACCCGAGCGACATGCTAAGAAGCAACGACGAGGAGGAGTGCAGGAGTCTGGGGCTGGCGATTTGGAGGATGAAGAAGCCCTCGCACTCAGGTTATTGCAAGGATCATAGTGTATGCTTTAATGGGAAGTGGGATGTAAATGTGTTGATTAGTGAGCCACGACAACGCCTGGAACCTCGCATTTTCTTATGCAAGCGATGATTCATTCAACTTCTTTCTATCTATCTTCTGTGCTTTTCTTTGGCGCACGTGATCGTTATGTGGTATGTTGCACTAATCACGACTGGATGAAAAAAGATGATAACCGCGGCGAGAAGGTGGATATGACAATGTGTTGCTAATGTACAAACATGACAACGATGTGTAAGATGAAAATGGTCGGAAAATGTCCAGTATACTGATAGGTAAAGATGAAACAAGAGGCTAGCAATGTCCAAGTGAAAGCTGCTTGATCTCAATAGTCACACCTTTCATAGACCCTTCAGTCTCAATGAATTTCCGACCATTCTTGGGTTTAGAAGGAGTCATGTCGACATCCTCGTCTGTATCAAGCTCACCATCAATATCGTCGAGATCCTCTTCAGCCTCTTCAATCGCACCGTACAGCATTTCCCCAGGAGTGATTGGGGTATTAAGAGTGTAAGAGGAAGAACGTGAAGAAGGGTTGGATGGCGTATTGGCTTGTATAATAGAAAGAGTTGGGCGTGGTGGGGTAGTAGTGGGATGTACGAGGATAGTGGGGATGACGGGAGGAGAAGACGTAAAAATGGGTGGGCTGGGAAAAGAAGGAACGTCCTGTGACTGTGAGTTAATTGGTGACCCAGAAGGTATAATCAGCTCTGATGCTTACCTGAAAGTTGTGTTTGACTTCGCGCAGGACAGGTCCTTCTGAAGACAAGTGCCCGCGATTCTTCTTGGGAGTCTCCATATTCTCTGACTCTCTAGCATATATGCCTGGTGGCCTAGCCATTTGCTGGCGCGGAGATGTCCGATCACCCACGGACCCAAGGGAACTCAAAGTCCTCTCAAGAGGAGGGGCTACGATAAACCTCTTGTCAGGACTGAGATGAGTAGCAGATGAAGCAGAAGCCAAAGCATAGGTTGAATTTGGATCTGTGGCACAAAAAGAGTGAGAGCGCTTGGGCGGGCCAGGGCGAATCGGGCCTGTGCGGGGAGGCGGGGAGGGGGATGGAGATGGATAGGGAGATATGCGAACATAAGCCTGTGAGGAGAGTAAACGATCGTGGGTTACAGTGCGTTCGAAGGGAGGCGTGGGAAAAGGTGAGGAGGGGATTGAAGAAGGATAACTGAGCCTTCTAGAGGAAGACAGCGAAGGGGAAGGTGATCGAGGCATGATATATATGTAGTCCTGTGGTGCGAGTAGTTGAATGACGAGAAACGACTGGCGATAAAGAACGACGAAGGTAGGGAGATGATAGTGCGAAAACTCAACAGGAAGGAAGTTGAGACATAGGAGTACTATACGGGTAGGATTTGAATGTATAAGAGATAATCGGGTAAAAGGAGGTTAGGAGAAGAAATTGTAGATAGAATTGTAAAGAACGTAAAGCAAGAAGACTTATAGGCAGAAGCGCAGTATTTTTCAAGAAGGGCAAGAAGGGGAAAGCGATAAGAACCGTGAGAAAAGAAGAGACTCCTGAGAACCAGGATGAGCGAGAAGATGAAGCCAGAGATGAGAGAACAGAAACGTGGAAAGACAGTTCTGAGTACGCACTTCCCGGAAAAAATAACTACAAATCAAACATGCGAATCGTTGAGAACGTCTGAATTCTGGATGTCACTATACCTTGCCCTGAGTTACGATAAGTTGGCGAGGCTTATTTGATTATTTTAGCTCATAAAACCTCGAGATTACCGATGCAGGTACGGCACAGCCGTCATGCGGGGCCGGTTTTCCAATTTCTCATCCGTTGTAGTATGAAGTAAGTCTTCTACCATCAGCAATACACTTCAATTGCTTTTCTTCTCTGATCATTAATAGGAATAGGGCCATACATCTATTGTCTCGGAATAGACCCCAGAGAGACCTCAGATAACAATAAAGATTGATGAGCTAGGCTTCCTGCATCTTTTTATCGCGCTGCTTTATCTGCTGGCTGCAGCCCTGTCGTATAAATTATATGCATCCTTTGGAGACCGGAAACTTTAGATGAGCCGTAGATCCGAGCTTCTATTAGCCAGCCACAAATGACGGAGCTCAGCACTACAAGTGCATCTGTCAAAATTATCTGAAGTCTTCTGGCTTTTGGGGGGTTTAACGGACTAATCATCACCGACCGCCGCGCCGAAACAATTATCTACTACTCGGCTCGTCGGCAGCTCCGGTGGATCCGTCTTTCGGTGCCTCATAACTGATTAACTGAAAACAGAGAAGAAGACAGCAATACAATAATTAATAGTACCGGTACTCAACCCTGGGTGATCCACAGCGGAAGCAGCAGACGACGCACTGCTTACAGAGCCCATGTCTACCACAGAATTATCCTTGCGTCGCCAGCAGGCACATTGTTTGTTCAGCCCCGCTGCCTTCCTTCTGAATGAACTGAACTGAACGGGACAAAGCTCATGCGATAATGTCCGCGAAACAATGAGATCTCATTAACTAGCTCCTCATAGCTA
This sequence comes from Cryptococcus deneoformans B-3501A, assembly GCF_000149385.1. Lineage (NCBI taxonomy): Eukaryota > Fungi > Basidiomycota > Tremellomycetes > Tremellales > Cryptococcaceae > Cryptococcus > Cryptococcus deneoformans. The sequence continues at coordinate 2,031,357 of NC_009177.1, forward strand.
TCAATTAATTATGAGTTCTAAGACGTAAGCCTTGAGGTGCAAGACGCCGAACACTTAAAAATAAAAAAACATGTCGGTCTACAGTCTTCGGTTGGGGGCCGCAGTTTGACTTCGTTTTATTAGTGCCAAGGATGGATAACAAGTTAGCTTACCGCAAATAGGCATACGCGTCCCAACAGCCCCTGCACGCTTCTTTTAAGAGGCCATTAAACCGCATGAGGGGCCAACCGCTGCCGAGATCTTCAGTTTCTGCGACATTTTAAACAATTCTGCTGCGCCTTTATATGTCTTACGAATCCACCACATGGTAGGATGGGACTCAAATGAGGATGACGACCAACTCCTGTGACTCAAAAAAGTTCGTCAACGGAACCTGCGTGCAACGTGGAAAAGACCCTTTGGACTTTCCCACTTCACTCTTTTCGTTATTACCGATCCTCACCATAGCTTCGATCTTCGATCAGCAATTTTACGGTGATTAGTTTCCTGGCCGCTAGCCGCGCCCTTATCCGCTCACCGCCGCTCGTCTTGTTTGCATGTGTGCCTTGACTGGTTGCTGTTGCTGTTGCGGGGTTTTGGGCTCTGGAATAGCTTATTGCATATTTGTTGTATTACCGTCTAAAACGTCAAGCTTTGGTCGTCTTCGTTGATTGCTTTCGCTCCAAATAATTAGAAAGTAGGGTTTCATTGTCTTGGAGAAACAAGCTCCGTTATTAGCTTTAGAAGCACCCAGAGCAGTATTACCTTGGCAGTGATAGACCAGGGATTTGTATTGACTTCGATGGCCCCCACCATCGCCACGCAACGACGTGTGAAACAAGTCTTTTTCATCCTCTTTCTACAATGGCCCGAAGTGACATTCGTAAAGACAAAACGTCCGCTCTCCATTTTCCATCGCTTGTTAACCATCGACATTAATTATCTTCAAAATCTCTGGCATCTTGGCCTGCAGCTCCATATGTCCCCTCAAGGCAGACGACACGTCAACATTCTCAACGCTTGGACACTCGACTGGTCCCAGACCGGCTACTCGAATACCATTAGACATTACCGCTGCTCGAGACACGACTTCATGTAATCTGTTGCAAGGTCAATTTATCAGCGACATAGGACACAATAGTGCTCTGTACTCACCGCACAACACCCGCAAGGACAAGATCGGCATCGCTCCAGGCGTTGACCAGCCTTCTGCTCACCACGCTTCGACATTTGTCCCATTCTTCAGTACTGGGAGCGGCCGGTAAAGAGATCAGATACGCGGATTCGACATATGCTGGTACGGGGCTTTTGCTGTTAGAGGGTGGTGGGAGGGAAGCGAGGTATAGGAGAGCATGTTGGATCGTTAGTGCACCGACGGAAGAGCCAATCTGACGTGTTGTCAGTAAGACCATTCAGTCTGAGGGAAGGCAAGCTCACAAGTACGACAGGTCTCTCTCCTTGGACGCGTTTCTCAATGACCTCGCCCAGCAATCTTCCAGCTTTCTTGGCTCGGTCTTGAGCATGCATCCAGGTATTATCGAGCGTCATTGTTGCCATTGAGTACACAGAACTGGGAGAGCGCATCAGTTGGCGATTCAACTTACACAATGTCTGAATCTACTTACAGGGGCAAGCTGACGGCCGCAAAGTAAGCATTGAGCAAGGTACGTTTGATGATTTCTTTCTTGACTAGGCCCTTGAGTTTGCTTTCAACTTCACATCCGGGTGAGTGACAGTTCCATTATGTAACATCGACAGGACTTACCCCAGAAATCCACATCTCTTCCAGTCTGTAGCATAGTTGCGCTTTCGAATCTCAACAAGTAGACGTCCCTTCCATCCTTCAGACCCAAAGGTCGCACTGAATCGTTCTCGTGCTCTACCGCTTTCGCTTCTGGTTCTGTTCCTTTACTTCGTGCTACCGCACGGGGAGCAAGCGTGGCTTGAGAACTGGTCTTCGAGGAGCAGATGGCCCTCCAAGTGGTGATAGCCTCAGTTCTTGAAACAGTGAGGAGACCCGGTGCAACGATGGTTGCCTTTTTTGGAGATAAGGCCAGTCAGCTTAAGATGTATACCCATGAACAACCAATGCTTACCGTAAGGCTAGGAGGCTTTTTCGCTTCCGTCAATTCCTTCTCTTCGCTAGCATTTTCGAGTGATGCCGGTTGTCGATCAGTTGAGTTAGCGCTATTCGTGTCAACGCCGGATTGCTTGGTGAGATTGAGAAGCCTTTGCTCGAGGTCCAATCTCCCAGCCTCCACGTTCTTTGCAGCCTGTTCTTTACTAATGGTGCCATCTCCTCCTTCCTCTTTCTCTCCTTCAACCCCGGGCTTCTCCATGACTTCTTCCTTTCCTTCCTTCTCAGCAGCTTTCTGGTTCGCGTTCTTGCTGTAAACTTTCAGATCATCAATCTCTTCTTGCGTCGCCTTGTGGCCATCTCCCACTTCAATAAAACTAAATTCGTCCACACCCCTCCATCGCTCTCTCACCCGTCGGCCAGCCAAACCTCCACCACCTACTCCAAAGAGGGTTCCAAGTACTACCGGTGCTGCAGAGGCAGATAAGACGGTTCCAATACCAAGTGGAGCAAGGACGGCGGCTATGGCAGGAGCTGCAAGACCGCCTGTTACACCCAAGAGAACACCTCCTGCTACCACACCAGCTCCAGTTGCTTTGACAAGCGGTCAGCATTGCTTGGGCCCATTTGAGCGATAAACTTACCAAGATGACGGCCAAGCGCTCCACCCCAACCTTGAGAATGGGCGGCTCTTGTACTCTCCACTTTCTCTTGCTGATCTTTTTCCGATGCGGCCAGCAAGGCTTTGAAGAGAGTGGTGGAAAGGCTTTTTTCTGCTTGCGGGACAAGTTCCTTGGCCGGTAGACCAAGTAACTCCAAAGTGTGATATGTAAGTGCTCTCGCAATGGGACTATATTTGAGAGCCTCATCCTTATTTCCTTTCTTCACATTTTCCTGTGCTTCCATCGCTATGCTAGCTTCCACCAGTACGCCTGAAATTCTTATCACCTCTTGTTCTGACCACTCTCCTCTCTGATCACCAGCAGCAGCTTTAACGTTTTCTGGTTCAATGGATGGAGGCAGCTTGGCAATGTCAAAGGATAAGAGCTTGCAGACGGATTGAAGCCACGATGTAGAGATCTGTTTGTACCATTCTCTGGCTTCTGGATTGACAGGATGGGAGGGATGTACAATGGCACAGAGGGAGGCCAGAGCAACGATGAGCCGGATGGGAGGAGCCAGGGGTTCAGGGGGCTTGGGGAGATCGGTGCCCGTCATTCTGTATGTTCGACTTTTAGAATGTACACAGGCTTTGGAATGTAAATAGTTTAACAAGACGTCGTTGACCTCGAGACGATTCTTGTCGTTGCAGTAGCTGTTCAGTTGACCCCCCTTGACGGCTGGGTGTTTGAGGAACATTGATGGAGCAAACTGAGCAGTGAAGGGGGGGGGCCAACCTCCCCTTCAGGAACATTTATGGTCATGATGTCCCCGTCGGGTACTCCTTTTTTTTTTTTTTTTTTTTTTGGCTCAAACGCCGATGATGAACATCAGGGGCTCACATTTCCGCTACCAATAAATAATGGTCACAGTGCATCTACTCCCACTCCCAACCCTCAGGCCAACATCACTTGAATGTATTGACGATATACTCACCTCTTGTCGCGTCAAAAAAACCGATCTTCAAGCGGAGAGGGGATGATATGGAGTCATTGTTAAGGGCTGGGAGGGTATGTATGATCTTAATTCTGTTGAAACGTCCCATCATCTCCTTTTCGAGGAAAATCGAACAGGCATTAAAAGCATCCAGCATCTTTACCAAACCCAGCGAACTGAATTTGCGGATGAACTTTTCAGTCAGCAGAATGTGATTACGGGACCTAGGGAAGAGTGGACGTTCGGGGTTAGATATTGTGACGATTCAAGCTTATGAGTACATGACGGCGGTGATCCTTATAGGGTTGTTCTGTACAGTGGCCGGGTGAGGATGGGGTAGAGATTGGGGCAGCTGCGTTAATTAGCTATACTTTGACAGGTGATGAGACAAGTGGAGTTATGTCATGAAAGAGAGTATCGACTCGAGACACGCTTGAATCTGACACACCAGTTAGCACCAGCACCAAGTTCGTGCCGGGACGACTGTCTCAGTCAACTTGACATGGTTGATGATCATGTCAAAGATGCATATCAGTAATGACAATGTTCTCTGGATACTCCTCGGGACGACAGAGTAACAGACCTCGAGGGGTGGGGAGTACAAGTCTGACGAGGGGAAAATGAAAAGGGAAATGGACAGGAATAGAGAGGGTCAGTTGGGGGTATGCATTGTTTGAGTGTTTCTGATTGATGATTTTGTTTCTGTATGGTCTTCTTACGCTGTGCTCTCCACCTCGTCCAACTCGGGATCCCATTTGACAGCTTCGACGCTCTTGACACAAAGCTCGTAATATCCCTCCTTGACCTCTCCAACAGCTGCCTCCTCGCCAGCCCCGGCCAAGGGCGTCGGGGATGGAGCCGCAGCAGCCACATGGCCGGGTTGGGCAACGCTCTTGCGGTGGTATCCTCCGCCGGGCTGAGTCTTTCCAGACATACTGGAGCCGGCATTGGCATCCGGCCCCAGAAGTCGGTCTTCCTCCAACATTGCCTTCAACTCGGAATCGCCCTCCGCTTCGTCCACACTACCTCTGCCCCATCCACCGATGGTCACATCGGCGATACCCTTCTTGCCTGTAGCAGTAGGAAAGGGGGAAGCGACATCGTCTCTGTCTCGGCCGAGGAGGGCGAAACCGACAGTTCGGATCTGGGAGCGGCTCATGGTGACAGGAGAGGGGGACACATGGCCCTTTTTGATGAGGACGAATGACGAAAGAGGAAGATGAAGTGTTGTGAAATGGGGGAGGGGAGGGGTCAAAGGGTCGAGAGGCTGGGTGGAGGATGTGGAAAGGGGCGAAGGGGCCAGTTCGAGACGGTGTTGGAAGATGTCCGTCCTACAGGTTGTTAGCCATGGCAAGATGCAATACGACAGACTTGCCTGGGACGATCATCCACACCGATATTGACGACCCATCTGTTCCTCCAGCCTTCCCAGCCCCTGTACGCGACGACGATCCTCAGATGGGTGGCCATGTCGAGGTCCCAGGTGTCCTGGCCAAACAGGGTGGACCTGGACGTGTTCCTGAATCCGGCGAAGCCCGTTCTGATCTTGCCGGCATGGGCAGGCGGGACTGCGGTAGACATGTAGCCATAGAAAGCCATGTGGGAGTAGCTGGGCTGCGGCGAGGCGGTGGGCTCTGCGAGGGGCTGGGCGGGGATGAGCTTGAGATCGGCGGTGGTGAGCCCGCCTAGCTCGGCGTCTGAGCCGGTGCTAAAGTGGTGGGGCTGGTCCACCGGCTGGTGGGAGGAGGTGAAGGAGAAGATTGTCTGCGGACCTGTCTCTGGATGGAGCTCCATCCGTGCGACTGGGCGGTGAGCGATGCATGGGCGTGGTTGACTCACCTTTTTGCGCATTCCGCCCGATGAGGCTGGCTGACCTCTCAAGGTATGCTCTGAGTGCGGCCATGGTGAGTTGTAGAGAAGTGGATATGCACAGAGGAAGGAAGAAATATCGAATGATGCCGTGACGGCCTGGAGCGAGCAGCCGGGCTAGAGTACGGCTGATGACTGATGACGCTAGCGCAATTCCTGCAGATCATCCTCGCTTCTGTTTCATGCACAGACATCCCAACCTCCTTTCCCATCTACCACTCCCACTATTCCCACCACTTGCCCAGCTACTGCCGGGCTAGAAGCAGGCCACGAAACAGCAGCAGCAGCCACAACCACCGCCCAGCACGCATCCCGCTAGTCTGCCCCTACGTAAATAACCGGCGCGCTCAAGTCTCGTTCCTCCCGGCAACGCCCCGCCAAGTTCTAAAACGATCCAATCCTTCTCTCAGTCCTTCCTGCCCGACCTTCTTCCTCACATCCTTCCTTCCAGGCCGCCCTTTCTTCCTTCCTCTCTTTTCTGCCCTCCTTCCCCGCATCGCGTTCGCCACCCGCAACATTATCACGCAGCGAGCAGCGACCGATAGCGATACTCGCGCGCAGCATCACCCTCTCCTTCCTCCCTTCCACCAATCACAATGACAGACCCTACGCCTCCCGCGCTCGACAGTCTCTCCCTGGCAGACAAGGCCCCTGCTGCCGAAGAAAATCCCCGAGACGCCGCCGAACAGCCCAAGCCCGCCGCCTCACCGCCCGCAGGCACGCCCGTTGATGACGCCCAAAGCTCATCCGCCTCGCCCTCCCAGCGCCCGCCGTCCATACAGGCAAATGACAAGGCCCCGGGTACATCGTCTCCGGCTGCCAGGCCGCAAGCACAGCATGTCCCTGCATCGGCACCCACCGTCCCTTCCGCCAACCCCGTCCGTCCGCAGCCTGGCGCCCGGCCTGGAGTGGCGAGGGGTATGCCTGCGCCAATGGGGATGCGGGCGCAGGCAGTTCGAGGCGCTGGCGGGCCCCAGATGCAGACCAAGATGCTGCCCAGTTTACAGGCTAAAATGGACAAGGTGTGTACTCATTTGCTCGCTGCCCAGGGGCTGTGCTGACAAACGATGCTACTGCCGTCGCTAGATCGCCGCGTCCCGTCAAGGCCCGCCTCCCTCCTCCGGCATGCATGATCCGAATGCCACGTCCATGGGCGCCCTCTTGCGCTCCCAAGCCCTCCGGGCGCCCGGCACATCGCAAGCTCCTCCTGGCCCCGGGCCGGCTTCAGGTCCTTTCGGTCTCGCCGCTCGGCGCGCAGCTGCTGGAGGTCCTCCCAGACCGAATTTGGGTATGATGGGTATGGGGGCAAGTGCGCCGAGTGCGGTCGGACGAGGACCAGGTCTGGCGGGCAGACGGGGACCCCCGGGAGGATTGACACTGAGTGGGATGAAGGGTGCGATCAAGGACGATGGGAACAAGTTTTCAGACTTTCAGGGTGTCATGTGGGTTCAGCCAACTCCTTTCCATGATTAATGCTGATCTCAAGTACAGGGACCCTTCCGGATCGCTGAGATTCTCAAAGAAGGCCGTCCTGCATGCAAAGGGCGTGGACTTTGACGATGGGCAGAGTTTCAAGATCAACATGGATGAGATCGAGGTGCTCGGAGAACTAGGAAAGGGCAATTACGGTTCTGTCCACAAGGTCTTCCACCGTCCGACAGGCGTCACCATGGCCATGAAGGTGATCTTGTCCTTCTTCCGTCGCTTCTGGTCCAGTAACTAACAAATTTGACAGGAAATCCGGTTAGAACTTGATGATTCCAAGCTCAACGGCATCATTATGGAACTCGACATTCTACACCGGGCCGTCGCTCCCGAAATAGTCGAATTCTACGGTGCATTCACCATTGAATCCTGCGTCTACTACTGTATGGAGTACATGGATGCCGGCTCACTCGATTCCCTCACTGGTGGCGGTGTGGCAGCCAAAGATCAGACAAAGGAGGAAGAAGACGATGCGACAGAGCGAGTGCCAGAGGATGTATTGAGGAGGATTACAGCGAGAATCGTAAAAGGGTTGAGATTCTTGAAGGATGAGTTGCAGATCATCCATCGAGGTGAGTCTTGCATAGGAGATGAGGAGCTGTGCTGATAATGTTGTAGACGTCAAACCCACAAATGTGTTGATCAATGGCAAGGGAGAGGTCAAGATGTGTGACTTTGGTGTCTCAGGTCAGCTCGAAAAGAGTTTGGCCAAGACTAATATCGGTTGCCAATCCTACATGGCTGTACGTCCTTTTCTCCCCTCTATCTCAAAGAGCCTCCCAGCTAAACTCGGATTCTCTCTTCAGCCCGAACGTATCAAGTCGGAAACAGCCAACCAAAATCCTACTTACACTGTCTCCTCAGACGTCTGGTCGGTCGGTCTGTCCATTGTCGAGCTTGCCAAAGGATGTTACCCCTACCCACCGGAAACGTATGCGAATGTGTTTGCGCAGTTGCAGGCGATTGTACATGGCACTCCGCCAACGTTGCCCCCTGGGTACAGCGATGACGCGAACGATTTCGTTGCCAAGTGGTACGTTTCTCACCCCTTTTTCTTCTTCTTCGAAATTGACAGTGCTGATAATGAACGATAATCTTTAGTCTTGAGAAGGATCCCAACCGACGACCGACTTATGCTCAGCTCTTAGAACATCCTTTCTTGGTAGCGGACAAGGGCGCAGAAGTCGACATGGTTGGATGGGTGGAAGGGGCGTTGAAGCGTAAGGCGGAGAGAGGAATTGCGAGCCTGAATCCTATCCAAACACCTGCCCCTCTGGAACCATAATCGGTCTCCCCTTTCCACGCTCGCCCTTCCTTAAATCCTGCAAAAGCAACGCACTTGGGTGCATCATTGAACAACTCTCTCAATCCCTTTTCCACGAACTCTCACGGCATAGATACAATCATTTTTTTTTTCAAAACGTCCAAAAATTTCTCGCAAAGAAAGTCTTTTTAATCGTCCTCTTACCGCTAGTCGGCTTGTAAACTTCCATCAAAATCTTCTCTGGATCGTCTTCCAAACTCTATATCGACATTTGACCAAACCTTCACCAACTGCCAGACTCAAAGCAACCCATATACCCGGCACTTTTTTTTCCATCCATTTCCATCAACCCCGCGCTTTTCGAGTCTTTTCATGATCTATTAATTACTCCCTTTTCTTTTCGATCAATCAACATACTTTTACAGAGTAAAAACTATTTTCATTGTGCCATGGGGATTTCATGTTTCAAAAATTTCAGTTTCTTCATAGAGGTCATGATTTGGTTATCATTTTTAAAATAGGGAAGTCAAGGTTCTTTTCATCTTTTTCTTCTATTCCTGTCTTTCGAATATTTCTTTCTTTCTTTTCTATATACAAGGCAACTAGGGATACACACAGTACATATATGGGAGGGATTATTATATGATCGCGTATTTTATTGGTCTATCTATGTTTTAAGAAGCGTTGGTAGGCCAGCACAAGTCTATAGATTAATGACATTTGCAATGCACATCAGTCATAGAAAACGAGCCAAAACTCAACATGAAATCGACGCAAGATGTCCGGCCATCTTCTCCTTTGAGATGGCAGTTAATGCCCTCGAAGGACCAGCTTTGAGAATTTCCCAAAGAGTATCTTGCCAGTCGCTCTCCTCCAAGTAGTGTGGTATCGAATAACGTTGTGACTAGTTTATCAAAGACAGCCGTGGAACCTTTAGCTGGAGCTGGTGGGCCTTTGAAGAGCCTTAGATGCGAGACGATAAGCGGTAGGCGGAGAACGTGGAGGAGGCAATGAATTTAACGTTAGCGGATGAGACTTGTAATACTTTCGGCAATTCATGAGGTTCTCATGAGGTTCTCATTCCAAACCTGCTCTTCTCGGCCGATTTGAAGTATTATTCTGCGATCAGACTTTTCGATGGAAAGGTATGCATACATACAACTGGAAGAAAAGAGCCTGCATCTGCAGCGACAGGGCATTTTCGTTATTTTTCTCTGCCCTCCTCCACCCCCAGCGAGAGGCAACCACCGTCTAGAATGTGCTCATCAAGCTCTTCACCCACTCATTCCCTTCCAATCGGTCCTTGAATTCTTCCGCGGTATCCTTCAACAGCTGAACCATCTCATCTTCACTCATGGCCATCTCAGCATCCGCCCCTCCTCCCCTTCCAGCGGCAGAGACGCGAGATTTCCAAGTGTCGAGGAACTCTTTGACGATGTCTGTACCAGCATCGATTTCCGTCTTTGAAAACTTGGATGATGGGGCTCGGGTTTGGTCGTCTGCAGCAGTTGATATATGTCAACATCCGGAATACCTAGGTTATCGAGTATAAAGTCTCACCTCCAAAATCTTCCAACTCTTCCGCTTTACGCTTGGCGAGCTACATTCACACGTTAACGATATACCCCTTGAAGGAAGGCTACATATGAGAATTCACCTTGACGACACTCTCAGGGAAGTTTGCCAACTCGGCCACATGGATACCGAAACTTTGATCACAGATACCTTCTTTGACTTGGTACAGCAACGTAATGTCCCTTTCCTTCGCACCCCCTTCTCCATCTTTGTCCTTGACAAGGGCTTCAACGTGCAAGTTCTTCACGTGAGAATTCTTTTCAGAAAGGCTGGTAAGCTCGTGGAAATGGGTGGCGAAGAGACAGAAGCAGTGAATCGTTTCGGCAATGTATCTGGAATCCGCAGTCAGCAAAACGCTCTTGCGGGAAGCTGAAAAACGCACTCTGATATTGCCCAAGCAAGACCAAAACCATCGTATGTAGATGTACCTCGACCAAGCTCATCGATGATGATCAGAGAGTCTTTGGTAGCAGACTACGGAATTATCAGCACACAAAAATCAATATTTACACTAGAAAGTTATGTGCCTACTCTCAAGATGGTCGCCGTCTCCAACATCTCGGCCATGAATGTACTGACTCCTTTCAGTTGGTTGTCCCCAGCACCAACCCTCGCAAGGATACAGTCAAAGATGGGTAGCCGAGCTTCTGTGGCGGGCACAAAGCATCCAACCTGAGCCATAAGGGCGATGACACCAATCTGTCGGATGTACGTCGATTTACCACCCATGTTCGGTCCGGTAAGGATGATAAACTCGGAATCACCCTTGCGCATTTCATGGTCATTAGGGATAAAGACAATATCGTCTTGGACTTCAAGACAAGGATGACGGGCGCCTAGAACAACGACGTCACCGGTACCTATACTCTTGTCAGACATGATTTTGGTTGAAGGAACGGAATGTACCTTTTTCAGTCAAGATGGGTTTAACATAAGGAATGGGAGCCTCAGAAGAGACGTGAGCCATACTAATCATACTGTATGAGCTCCCTTGTCGTCTTTTAGCCAAAGCACAGACATACCTGACAATGACATCGACAGCCGCAATCAAGTTATCCAGCATTTCCAAAACCGGTGTGTACGAGGCTTCTTTAAATCAGCGGCTGCCACTTAGTGTTATTTCGAATACTCACAAGCGATCGAGACGACCTCCTTGACAAGGTGCCTTTGCTGCTTCTCGTACAACTCCTGCAGTCTGAAGTACTCCTCGCTCAGCGCCTTGAGGGTTTTAGTGGTGAATATGGTACCAGATTTTTGGGTAGCGAGGTCAATATATTCCTTCTTGTTACGAATGAGGCTAGCCTCCTGTAAAAGCAGTTTCGTTAGCGATGGGCGCTTTTTGATATAACGCAGGTCGACATACCGCCTTAGTAATCCTGAAGGAGTACTTGTAAACTTGATGATTCTCCAAATGAAGCTTCTTGTCGATATCCAGACCCAGATCACTTCCAACTCGCCTGTGTTCATCATCAAGCTGATCTCGCACGTTTAACAACTCTTCTCTGTATCTCTGAAGATCTTCATCGATAGTAGGAAGTATCACATAGTTGTGATTAGCAAGTTCGTCAAGATCGATGGTGTCTTCTACCATGGAAGAATAATTTCCAAGCTTTTCAATATGTTCCTAACGGATCGAGGTCAAAAAAAGAACTTGATGGTAGAATGAGCAAGTACATACGCGTAAAGGCTTGAGCCAAATTTCCTCAATAAGATCCCTGGCTCCTGGTTCTGGGGTGTCGGCATTTTCCAGAATTTCCTGCAAACCAGGCAGCTAATAATCTTAAATCAGTGTTCTATCCCCTTTTGTGGCCGTTTGGATCTCACCAGCTGCACAGCTTGGTACACCCTGACAACGTCTTCCAATCCAGCCACTCGTTTGTGGAACTTTTTCGAGATTCTGTGAAAGTCAGGCATCTGCTTGAGGTACTTTGTTTGAATAGATTGGCGATTGACAGAATCCTCAACGAAAACCTCAACCATAGTCTGTCTCTGAACTAGAGTCTCGTTAGTGGATGTTCAAGTAAACATACAGTATATCTATTACTCACTAATCTCATGGCGATTCACCAGTGGCTGTTTCAACCACCTTCCCAACAACCTTGTCCCTTGACTAGTCTTGCATCTGTTTAACAACCCATATATGCTCATATTCTTGTTACCACCCAGCTCTTGAGGATTTGGCATCAGGTTCAAAGCCTTGAGGGCGGACGCGTCAAGCTTCATGTACTGAGAAAGATCATGACGATATAATCGGAGTTGACCATGGAGGGAGAGGTCGGATAGAAGTGAGAGATAATTGATAAGTGCTGATAGAGCTGACATGGCGATTTTGAGGTCAAACTCCGCTGTGCCACATGGTTAGCTGAGATAACAGAACCTCATTCTTTAGGACATACGTAAAGCGGCACCAGCATGAGACTCGTGCAACAACCGATTAAGGTCTTGTTCAACATTTTTGGTTTGGAACTCGCCTAAGACCCGTAAGTCACTGACTGGCAACGTATCAAGGTACTTACTCGATTTGCGATCGGTGACGATGACACCACACCACTCCACCAACATCCTTAATTTGGCCAGCTCTGGACGCTTCTCATCTGCTTGCAATATACATTCCTTTACACCAAGTTGGATCAATAGCGACTGGTTCTTGGTCAGCCTCAAAATAGTTTCAAAAAAAGCTAGCTACATACCTCGGTGTTCGAAAAGTTCTCATCATCAACGAATTCAGACACTCCTACCACCTTTTCTTGTACATCTACGAAACCCACACCGACAGTGTTTATCCCATCTTTGACCACCACCCTGATGGCCATTGAGACCGCATTCGCTGTCAGATCTCTGTCACTGAATAGCAGGTCTTCTACTTGGCTCAGATTGCCGGGCGAAGCTGTCTTTGAGATCTCCCATTTGGAATGATCCTTTCGGCTTCCAGGAGCGACTCCTCCCGTGGGGGCGTAGATTTCGACACGCATCTGCTTGGTTGTAAGGGCCTCCCGGAGGAAAGCTTTGGTCAAAGCCATGGATATGGTGACAGAAGGTAATCCTCGAGCATATTGTCCAGAAGAGGAAGAGGGTTTAGAACCTGAACCAAGGTATTTGAGGACATTTGTGGTTCTGTAGACTTCGTTGGCAATGAAGATGGCGTCCGCGCCGTGAGCCGAGTAGTAGTCCTATTGCAGCGTATCAGTCTAGTAATCCTGTTTTTTTGGTTCAATAAAGTTAACATACCCCACGATCGAACAGCCTGATCATGCCGTCCAATTTCTGAAGGCGATTTTTATATTAGTTACACGTCCACCCACCTGTACCGTCATGTCGACGCGTCGCTGAGGTATAACTCACAGTCGGCATACGCTCCACAAATCGCACAAATTTTTCCTCGCTGTCCTTGTCTAAATATTTCATCAGTCAGTACTTTTCAAAATATAACAGGAAATACAGGAACTTGCCCATATCGAAGAGCGGCTTGGGCGCCGAGGTGGATTCGTTCCCATACATGGGCTGCAACGGACGGCGTCAGCAAAGCTGTTTTTGCTTTCGCCGGGATACATATTGGCCGGAGGCCACTTACCATCTTGGAAAGTGTCTGGATCTATAGAGAAGAGAGGAGGAAAAGGGAAAGATTGAATGGACCACGCGACAAAGACAAACCTCATTATGAGCGAGGTCGAGTAATCTTTCAAGGCGACGCGCGTGGGTGGAGGCTTGAAGGTCAAGTCCCCTGCGACCTTCTTTATCCGTCACAGTCATAATCGCTCGATGCTAAGCATACAGCAAATATCACTATAGTAGCCGCAGGTGCGCCCTTTTTGAAACACGTATTCGCTATAATATCTGCTGTCAGCTCAGCCACAACTTCGCTTGCCACATGGTGGATCCCTGATATCATCGACAATTGCTTTATCAACCATGCCTCCAAGTAGACGAATTAAGCACTATCCATGGCAAATATCAGGCGAAAAGAGTAGTCTATTGCCATGGGTCTTTCTACAATATGATTCGATGATTCTAGTTAAGTCTCTGGGTCCCGCGAGACGTATTAAATTGAATGGTTGGAGAATATCAAGAAGTGGCTTGCGGAGTTGTATGCAACTGTAGAGGATCGCGACAGGCGATCTTGGTTACACCCAATTACATTGCCCGTTGAGGTGAATAGTCTGCAGTAGTAACCTTGCAATCATTTCTGGCTTCATTATGTACATTATGTTGTCTTCATGTTCACCGTCGCGATGGCAAGATGATTTTGCCCAACGTGCTCCGTGACGTTGTCACATCGGATCCAGGTTTTTTTTTTCATGACCTATAGAGGTCTCCATCATTATGGTAATGAGTACAATCAGTCAGCTTGCATGCTTTTGAGTCCTGATTGACAAGTGCAACCTCATGGTACACATGCGAATCGCATTTTAGTCATCCCTCCTCGGAATCCGCTCATACTGATCGAAATGAATGATCTAGGTCCTCTTCCCTGTCTGTTGTCGCCGACTTCACGGACTACAAATCACAGGCGGAAGCACAGGGGTGTACCGCATAGAGTGCAACAAAATAGGCTGTGTTTCGATGTTCCAAGGCAATGGATGCCGGCTACAATTGACAGTCGACAGAGGCTCTCCGCAGGGTGCATATTTGATTATTTCGGAGTGCCAGATATTCGAGCTGCAAAGTCAGTCCTCAGACAGATTCCGGTCATGTCCCCGTCCCACTCAGACTCATCACTCCAATGCAAAAACAATATCATGGTACACTCATGCATCCCCGATCCAGCTAGCCCGTAGAAAAACTCCTTTAAGCCTTGAGGGCGATCTCTGCAAGATATTGTCAGCAATTTTACCCTTCGACCCAATCAACGACCAGACATACTCCTCTTAGGGAAGTGGATGTTCTTCTTGTGCTGCTTCTCGGTGATAGCAGAAGCCTCCTTGGTGGTCAATCGTCGTCGGATAGCACGGGTCTTCTTGTATCGGAGGTCAAGGGGGAGGTCTGGAGAACAAAAGTTAAGACGGTGTAAGGTAAGAAAATTGAACGATAGGCGTACACTTGGACTTCTTGTAGAACTCCCTGAGGTTTTGCCTCTGCTTCTGGTTGATGACAGTGAGGACTCGGGCAATGGACTTGCGGACAGTGTTGCTACGTGAATCGTCAGCGACAGTCCCGAAACTTGGAATTTCCTCCGGCAATCTCCCTCAATACTGTTCACAGGGAGAAAGGCATCGAGAAGGCAAACGCATTCCGACACCCATTATCCAACGTAGTCCTTCTCATCTCCCAATTCACTCTCTCCGCCCTTTCTCCAAACCCAATCCCTCAAATCGAAAACCCAATACCCACATCTTGGTCAACTTGCTAGCAGAGCCACCGGCGATCTTCTGCACCCTCAAAGAGGCAAGCTCAGTCTTGAGCTCGGTAAGCTGCTCCAAAAGGTCCTGCTTGCTCCTATAACAAAAGTTCCTCCATCAGTACAGTTCCGTGTTGTGTTGATGTTGAGTCGGTCGAAACGCACTTGGACTGGAGCTCAAAGGCTCGGATCTTGGATGAAGAAGAGGCCATTTTTTTCTGCGGATTGTTAGACTGATGTCAGAGGAATGGTACAACTTGTGAACGCACAGTAAGAGAAGGCTTGACGGTTGAGAGGAGTGGATTGTGGACTCGTTTTCCTCGAAAAGCTGAGGCGGCGGGCGTAGCAGCCGGCGTTTCGCGCAAATATCCTCTGGAGTTTCGAGTGGCGGACAGCACAGTGTATGACGTGGAATAACTAAACGCAGGACAAATACGGAGATTCGGCTGTACTCCGTCCATCATCAACAAGTCCGGGGGGGCTTACTATGACGAACACGAAGCGCTCTCCAGGAAAGTAGTGTATCGATGGAGTACAGTTTTGTATCTGCATCGGTCTTCTTTTCTCACCTTATATTTACTTGCTCCAGACAAAATGGTCAAGATCACTTTCAAGACTGTCCAGAACAAGGTATGCTGCACAGACACAGCTCACTCGGCTCGCCACTCACACTCTCTCTAGTTGTTCACTGTCGACGCCCAAGATTCCGATACCGTGCGTGTATATGAACATATGGAAAAGACAAAGAAGGAGTGCATGGACTGATGGGTATTTAGGTCGCCGACCTGAAGAAAAAGATTCAGGAGACCCAGACTTTCCCCGTTGAGAACCAGAAGCTCATCTACTCCGGTGCGTCTTCGTCTTTCTGCCATGGGCATTGGTCTTATGCTAAGCATCTCTATGCAGGAAAGATCCTTAACGATGCGTCTTCCGTTGAATCACTCAAGATCAAGGAAAAGGACTTTTTGGTGGTGATGGTTTCTAGAGTGAGTGAAGGTGCCTTGAAGGATCGTCATATCATAACTCACGCATTCTTTTCATAGCCCAAGGCTACCCCTGCGGCCACTCCTGCAGCTCCTGCGACCCCTGCTCCTTCCACCCCTGCCCCCGCCCCCGCTGCCTCTGAACAAGCATCTGTTGCTAACCCCGCCGTTCCCGCCCCCTCTGCTCCCGCTGCTGAATCTGCTCCTGCTTCTGCTCCTGCCCCTGCCGCTGAGTCCGCTCAACCATCTGCTGTTGAGTCTGGATTGGGTGGCTCCTTTGGTAAGCCACGTTCAGTTTTGCCTACACAGTATCAAGCTGAACGCTCTGTATAGTCACAGGTCCTGCCTTGCAAGCTGCCATTGATGGTATGGTTGAGATGGGCTTCGAGCGTGACCAGGTTATTCGGGCCTTGAGAGCAAGCTTCAATAACCCTGATCGAGCTGTGGAGTACCTCATGAGCGTGAGTCTCTCCACAATGCTTCTTGATGGTTATTTGCTGCGCCAGATTTTGGAGTTGACATCATAGTATAGGGCAATATCCCTTCTGTTGAAGGTACCGCTCCTGCTGCCCCCGCCCCTGCTGCTCCTTCAACCCCTTCTGCGGCCGCCGCCCCCGCTCAACCTGCCGCTCCCTCCGAACCAGCTGCCCAGCCCGTTGCCAGCGCTCCTCCTGCTTCCGCAGGCGGAAGTGCGGATAACCTCTTTGCTGCCGCTGAGGCTGCCATGAACCGTGATCGAGGAGTCCCTGCTGCTGCTGGTGCCCCTGGCCTTCCTGGTGCACCTGGCCTTCCTGGAGCTGGTGCCGGTATGCCCGGCGGTATGGGCGGTGGCGATCAACTCAGCGCTATCCGCCAAATGGTCCAACAAAATCCTGCCATGATCCAGCCTCTTCTTCAACAAATTGCCACTGAACATCCAGAACTTGCTCAGCTCATCGCTCAAAACCCTGAGGCTCTGTATGAACTTCTCGGTGGTGGCGGTGGTGAAGGTGATGATGACGACGAGTTTGGAGAAGGGCCCGTGATGAGGGTGAATCTGACACAGGAGGAGGCTGCTGCGGTTGAGAGGGTGAGTCAAAGTGTCTATCGTGTATCA